>NC_138772.1:45329823-45392323 GCF_965119305.1 Pelophylax lessonae | reverse complement strand
AATCAGGAGAAGCAAGTCATGATCAGGTACTAGCTGAGGTCACACAAGGAATCAGGAGAAGCAAGTCATGATCAGGTAATAGCTGAGGTCACACTAGAAATCAGGAGAAGCAAGTCATGATCAGGTACTAGCTGAGGTCACACAAGGAATCAGGAGAAGCAAGTCATGATCAGGTACTAGCTGAGGTCACACAAGGAATCAGAAGAAGCAAGTCATGATCAGGTACTAGCTGAGGTCACACTAGGAATCAAGAGAAGCAAGTCATGATCAGGCACTAGCTGAGGTCACACTAGGAATCAAGAGAAGCAAGTCATGATCGGGTACTAGCTGAGGTCACACAAGGAATCAGGAGAAGCAAGTCATCATCAGGTACTAGCTGAGGTCACACTAGGAATCAGGAGAAGCAATTCATGATCAGGTACTAGCTGAGGTCACACAAGGAATCAGGAGAAGCAAGTCATGATCAGGTACTAGCTGAGGTCACACAAGGAATCAGGAGAAGCAAGTCATGATCAGGTACTAGCTGAGGTCACACAAGGAATCAGAAGAAGCAAGTCATGATCAGGTACTAGCTGAGGTCACACAAGGAATCAGGAGAAGCAAGTCATGATCAGGTAATAGCTGAGGTCACACTAGGAATCAAGAGAAGCAAGTCATGATCAGGCACTAGCTGAGGTCACACTAGGAATCAAGAGAAGCAAGTCATGATCGGGTACTAGCTGAGGGCACACAAGGAATCAGGAGAAGCAAGTCATCATCAGGTACTAGCTGAGGTCACACTAGGAATCAGGAGAAGCAATTCATGATCAGGTACTAGCTGAGGTCACACAAGGAATCAGGAGAAGCAAGTCATGATCAGGTACTAGCTGAGGTCACACAAGGAATCAGGAGAAGCAAGTCATGATCAGGTACTAGCTGAGGTCACACAAGGAATCAGGAGAAGCAAGTCATGATCAGGTAATAGCTGAGGTCACACTAGAAATCAGGAGAAGCAAGTCATGATCAGGTACTAGCTGAGGTCACACAAGGAATCAGGAGAAGCAAGTCATGATCAGGTACTAGCTGAGGTCACACTAGGAATCAGGAGAAGCAATTCATGATCAGGTACTAGCTGAGGTCACACAAGGAATCAGGAGAAGCAAGTCATGATCGGGTACTAGCTGAGGTCACACTAGGAATCAGGAGAAGCAAGTCATGATCAGGTTCTAGCTGAGGTCACACTAGGAATCAGGAGAAGCAAGTCATGATCAGGTACTAGCTGAGGTCACACAAGGAATCAGGAGAAGCAAGTCATGATCAGGTACTAGCTGAGGTCACACAAGGAATCAGGAGAAGCAAGTCATGATCAGGTAATAGCTGAGGTCACACTAGGAATCAAGAGAAGCAAGTCATGATCAGGCACTAGCTGAGGTCACACTAGGAATCAAGAGAAGCAAGTCATGATCGGGTACTAGCTGAGGTCACACAAGGAATCAGGAGAAGCAAGTCATGATCAGGTACTAGCTGAGGTCACACTAGGAATCAGGAGAAGCAATTCATGATCAGGTACTAGCTGAGGTCACACAAGGAATCAGGAGAAGCAAGTCATGATCAGGTACTAGCTGAGGTCACACAAGGAATCAGGAGAAGCAAGTCATGATCAGAAGCAAGTCATGATCAGGTACTAGCTGAGGTCACACAAGGAATCAGGAGAAGCAAGTCATGATCAGGTACTAGCTGAGGTCACACAAGGAATCAGAAGAAGCAAGTCATGATCAGGTACTAGCTGAGGTCACACTAGGAATCAAGAGAAGCAAGTCATGATCAGGCACTAGCTGAGGTCACACTAGGAATCAAGAGAAGCAAGTCATGATCGGGTACTAGCTGAGGTCACACAAGGAATCAGGAGAAGCAAGTCATCATCAGGTACTAGCTGAGGTCACACTAGGAATCAGGAGAAGCAATTCATGATCAGGTACTAGCTGAGGTCACACAAGGAATCAGGAGAAGCAAGTCATGATCAGGTACTAGCTGAGGTCACACAAGGAATCAGGAGAAGCAAGTCATGATCAGGTACTAGCTGAGGTCACACAAGGAATCAGAAGAAGCAAGTCATGATCAGGTACTAGCTGAGGTCACACAAGGAATCAGGAGAAGCAAGTCATGATCAGGTAATAGCTGAGGTCACACTAGGAATCAAGAGAAGCAAGTCATGATCAGGCACTAGCTGAGGTCACACTAGGAATCAAGAGAAGCAAGTCATGATCGGGTACTAGCTGAGGGCACACAAGGAATCAGGAGAAGCAAGTCATCATCAGGTACTAGCTGAGGTCACACTAGGAATCAGGAGAAGCAATTCATGATCAGGTACTAGCTGAGGTCACACAAGGAATCAGGAGAAGCAAGTCATGATCAGGTACTAGCTAAGGTCACACAAGGAATCAGGAGAAGCAAGTCATGATCAGGTACTAGCTGAGGTCACACAAGGAATCAGGAGAAGCAAGTCATGATCAGGTAATAGCTGAGGTCACACTAGAAATCAGGAGAAGCAAGTCATGATCAGGTACTAGCTGAGGTCACACAAGGAATCAGGAGAAGCAAGTCATGATCAGGTACTAGCTGAGGTCACACAAGGAATCAGAAGAAGCAGGTCATGATCAGGTACTAGCTGAGGTCACACTAGGAATCAAGAGAAGCAAGTCATGATCAGGCACTAGCTGAGGTCACACTAGGAATCAAGAGAAGCAAGTCATGATCGGGTACTAGCTGAGGTCACACAAGGAATCAGGAGAAGCAAGTCATCATCAGGTACTAGCTGAAGTCACACTAGGAATCAGGAGAAGCAAGTCATGATCAGGTACTAGCTGAGGTCACACTAGGAATCAGGAGAAGCAAGTCATGATCAGGTACTAGCTGAGGTCACACTAGGAATCAAGAGAAGCAAGTCATGATCAGGTACTAGCTGAGGTCACACTAGGAATCAGGAGAAGCAATTCATGATCAGGTACTAGCTGAGGTCACACAAGGAATCAGGAGAAGCAAGTCATGATCAGGTACTAGCTGAGGTCACACAAGGAATCAGAAGAAGCAAGTCATGATCAGGTACTAGCTGAGGTCACACAAGGAATCAGGAGAAGCAAGTCATGATCAGGTAATAGCTGAGGTCACACTAGGAATCAAGAGAAGCAAGTCATGATCAGGCACTAGCTGAGGTCACACTAGGAATCAAGAGAAGCAAGTCATGATCGGGTACTAGCTGAGGTCACACAAGGAATCAGGAGAAGCAAGTCATCATCAGGTACTAGCTGAGGTCACACTAGGAATCAGGAGAAGCAATTCATGATCAGGTACTAGCTGAGGTCACACAAGGAATCAGGAGAAGCAAGTCATGATCAGGTACTAGCTGAGGTCACACAAGGAATCAGGAGAAGCAAGTCATGATCAGGTACTAGCTGAGGTCACACAAGGAATCAGGAGAAGCAAGTCATGATCAGGTAATAGCTGAGGTCACACTAGAAATCAGGAGAAGCAAGTCATGATCAGGTACTAGCTGAGGTCACACAAGGAATCAGGAGAAGCAAGTCATGATCAGGTACTAGCTGAGGTCACACAAGGAATCAGAAGAAGCAAGTCATGATCAGGTACTAGCTGAGGTCACACTAGGAATCAAGAGAAGCAAGTCATGATCAGGCACTAGCTGAGGTCACACTAGGAATCAAGAGAAGCAAGTCATGATCGGGTACTAGCTGAGGTCACACAAGGAATCAGGAGAAGCAAGTCATGATCAGGTACTAGCTGAGGTCACACTAGGAATCAGGAGAAGCAATTCATGATCAGGTACTAGCTGAGGTCACACAAGGAATCAGGAGAAGCAAGTCATGATCAGGTACTAGCTGAGGTCACACAAGGAATCAGGAGAAGCAAGTCATGATCAGGTACTAGCTGAGGTCACACAAGGAATCAGGAGAAGCAAGTCATGATCAGGTAATAGCTGAGGTCACACTAGAAATCAGGAGAAGCAAGTCATGATCAGGTACTAGCTGAGGTCACACAAGGAATCAGGAGAAGCAAGTCATGATCAGGTACTAGCTGAGGTCACACAAGGAATCAGAAGAAGCAAGTCATGATCAGGTACTAGCTGAGGTCACACTAGGAATCAAGAGAAGCAAGTCATGATCAGGCACTAGCTGAGGTCACACTAGGAATCAAGAGAAGCAAGTCATGATCGGGTACTAGCTGAGGTCACACAAGGAATCAGGAGAAGCAAGTCATCATCAGGTACTAGCTGAGGTCACACTAGGAATCAGGAGAAGCAATTCATGATCAGGTACTAGCTGAGGTCACACAAGGAATCAGGAGAAGCAAGTCATGATCAGGTACTAGCTGAGGTCACACAAGGAATCAGGAGAAGCAAGTCATGATCAGGTACTAGCTGAGGTCACACAAGGAATCAGAAGAAGCAAGTCATGATCAGGTACTAGCTGAGGTCACACAAGGAATCAGGAGAAGCAAGTCATGATCAGGTAATAGCTGAGGTCACACTAGAAATCAGGAGAAGCAAGTCATGATCAGGTACTAGCTGAGGTCACACAAGGAATCAGGAGAAGCAAGTCATGATCAGGTACTAGCTGAGGTCACACAAGGAATCAGAAGAAGCAAGTCATGATCAGGTACTAGCTGAGGTCACACTAGGAATCAAGAGAAGCAAGTCATGATCAGGCACTAGCTGAGGTCACACTAGGAATCAAGAGAAGCAAGTCATGATCGGGTACTAGCTGAGGTCACACAAGGAATCAGGAGAAGCAAGTCATCATCAGGTACTAGCTGAAGTCACACTAGGAATCAGGAGAAGCAAGTCATGATCAGGTACTAGCTGAGGTCACACTAGGAATCAGGAGAAGCAAGTCATGATCAGGTACTAGCTGAGGTCACACTAGGAATCAAGAGAAGCAAGTCATGATCAGGTACTAGCTGAGGTCACACTAGGAATCAGGAGAAGCAATTCATGATCAGGTACTAGCTGAGGTCACACAAGGAATCAGGAGAAGCAAGTCATGATCAGGTACTAGCTGAGGTCACACAAGGAATCAGGAGAAGCAAGTCATGATCAGGTACTAGCTGAGGTCACACAAGGAATCAGAAGAAGCAAGTCATGATCAGGTACTAGCTGAGGTCACACAAGGAATCAGGAGAAGCAAGTCATGATCAGGTAATAGCTGAGGTCACACTAGGAATCAAGAGAAGCAAGTCATGATCAGGCACTAGCTGAGGTCACACTAGGAATCAAGAGAAGCAAGTCATGATCGGGTACTAGCTGAGGTCACACAAGGAATCAGGAGAAGCAAGTCATCATCAGGTACTAGCTGAGGTCACACTAGGAATCAGGAGAAGCAATTCATGATCAGGTACTAGCTGAGGTCACACAAGGAATCAGGAGAAGCAAGTCATGATCAGGTACTAGCTGAGGTCACACAAGGAATCAGGAGAAGCAAGTCATGATCAGGTACTAGCTGAGGTCCCACAAGGAATCAGGAGAAGCAAAACATGATCAGGTAATAGCTGAGGTCACACTAGAAATCAGGAGAAGCAAGTCATGATCAGGTACTAGCTGAGGTCACACAAGGAATCAGGAGAAGCAAGTCATGATCAGGTACTAGCTGAGGTCACACAAGGAATCAGAAGAAGCAAGTCATGATCAGGTACTAGCTGAGGTCACACTAGGAATCAAGAGAAGCAAGTCATGATCAGGCACTAGCTGAGGTCACACTAGGAATCAAGAGAAGCAAGTCATGATCGGGTACTAGCTGAGGTCACACAAGGAATCAGGAGAAGCAAGTCATGATCAGGTACTAGCTGAGGTCACACAAGGAATCAGGAGAAGCAATTCATGATCAGGTACTAGCTGAGGTCACACAAGGAATCAGGAGAAGCAAGTCATGATCAGGTACTAGCTGAGGTCACACAAGGAATCAGGAGAAGCAAGTCATGATCAGGTACTAGCTGAGGTCACACAAGGAATCAGGAGAAGCAAGTCATGATCAGGTAATAGCTGAGGTCACACTAGAAATCAGGAGAAGCAAGTCATGATCAGGTACTAGCTGAGGTCACACAAGGAATCAGGAGAAGCAAGTCATGATCAGGTACTAGCTGAGGTCACACAAGGAATCAGAAGAAGCAAGTCATGATCAGGTACTAGCTGAGGTCACACTAGGAATCAAGAGAAGCAAGTCATGATCAGGCACTAGCTGAGGTCACACTAGGAATCAAGAGAAGCAAGTCATGATCGGGTACTAGCTGAGGTCACACAAGGAATCAGGAGAAGCAAGTCATCATCAGGTACTAGCTGAGGTCACACTAGGAATCAGGAGAAGCAATTCATGATCAGGTACTAGCTGAGGTCACACAAGGAATCAGGAGAAGCAAGTCATGATCAGGTACTAGCTGAGGTCACACAAGGAATCAGGAGAAGCAAGTCATGATCAGGTACTAGCTGAGGTCACACAAGGAATCAGAAGAAGCAAGTCATGATCAGGTACTAGCTGAGGTCACACAAGGAATCAGGAGAAGCAAGTCATGATCAGGTAATAGCTGAGGTCACACTAGGAATCAAGAGAAGCAAGTCATGATCAGGCACTAGCTGAGGTCACACTAGGAATCAAGAGAAGCAAGTCATGATCGGGTACTAGCTGAGGTCACACAAGGAATCAGGAGAAGCAAGTCATCATCAGGTACTAGCTGAGGTCACACTAGGAATCAGGAGAAGCAATTCATGATCAGGTACTAGCTGAGGTCACACAAGGAATCAGGAGAAGCAAGTCATGATCAGGTACTAGCTGAGGTCACACAAGGAATCAGGAGAAGCAAGTCATGATCAGGTACTAGCTGAGGTCACACAAGGAATCAGGAGAAGCAAGTCATGATCAGGTAATAGCTGAGGTCACACTAGAAATCAGGAGAAGCAAGTCATGATCAGGTACTAGCTGAGGTCACACAAGGAATCAGGAGAAGCAAGTCATGATCAGGTACTAGCTGAGGTCACACAAGGAATCAGAAGAAGCAAGTCATGATCAGGTACTAGCTGAGGTCACACTAGGAATCAAGAGAAGCAAGTCATGATCAGGCACTAGCTGAGGTCACACTAGGAATCAAGAGAAGCAAGTCATGATCGGGTACTAGCTGAGGTCACACAAGGAATCAGGAGAAGCAAGTCATCATCAGGTACTAGCTGAAGTCACACTAGGAATCAGGAGAAGCAAGTCATGATCAGGTACTAGCTGAGGTCACACTAGGAATCAGGAGAAGCAAGTCATGATCAGGTACTAGCTGAGGTCACACTAGGAATCAAGAGAAGCAAGTCATGATCAGGTACTAGCTGAGGTCACACTAGGAATCAGGAGAAGCAATTCATGATCAGGTACTAGCTGAGGTCACACAAGTAATCAGGAGAAGTAAGTCATGATCAGGTACTAGCTGAGGTCACACAAGGAATCCGGAGAAGCAAGTCATGATCAGGTACTAGCTGAGGTCACACAAGGAATCAGGAGAAGCAAGTCATGATCAGGTACTAGCTGAGGTCACACTAGGAATCAGGAGAAGCAAGTCATGATCAGGTACTAGCTGAGGTCACACAAGGAATCAAGAGAAGCAAGTCATGATCGGGTACTAGCTGAGGCCACACTAGGAATCAGGAGAAGCAAGTCATCATCAGGTACTAGCTGAGGTCACACTAGGAATCAGGAGAGGCAAGTCATGATCAGGTACTAGCTGAGGTCACACAAGGAATCAGAAGAAGCAAGTCATGATCAGGTACTAGCTGAGGTCACACTAGGAATCAAGAGAAGCAAGTCATGATCAGGCACTAGCTGAGGTCACACTAGGAATCAAGAGAAGCAAGTCATGATCGGGTACTAGCTGAGGTCACACAAGGAATCAGGAGAAGCAAGTCATCATCAGGTACTAGCTGAGGTCACACTAGGAATCAGGAGAAGCAATTCATGATCAGTTACTAGCTGAGGTCACACAAGGAATCAGGAGAAGCAAGTCATGATCAGGTACTAGCTGAGGTCACACAAGGAATCAGGAGAAGCAAGTCATGATCAGGTACTAGCTGAGGTCACACAAGGAATCAGGAGAAGCAAGTCATGATCAGGTAATAGCTGAGGTCACACTAGAAATCAGGAGAAGCAAGTCATGATCAGGTACTAGCTGAGGTCACACAAGGAATCAGGAGAAGCAAGTCATGATCAGGTACTAGCTGAGGTCACACAAGGAATCAGGAGAAGCAAGTCATGATCGGGTACTAGCTGAGGCCACACTAGGAATCAGGAGAAGCAAGTCATCATCAGGTACTAGCTGTGGTCACACTAGGAATCAGGAGAAGCAAGTCATGATCGGGTACTAGCTGAGGTCACACTAGGAATCAGGAGAAGCAAGTCATGATCAGGTACTAGCTGAGGTCACACTAGGAATCAAGAGAAGCAAGTCATGATCAGGTACTAGCTGAGGTCACACTAGGAATCAGGAGAAGCAATTCATGATCAGGTACTAGCTGAGGTCACACAAGTAATCAGGAGAAGTAAGTCATGATCAGGTACTAGCTGAGGTCACACAAGGAATTCGGAGAAGCAAGTCATGATCAGGTACTAGCTGAGGTCACACAAGGAATCAAGAGAAGCAAGTCATGATCAGGTACTAGCTGAGGTCACACTAGGAATCAGGAGAAGCAAGTCATGATCAGGTACTAGCTGAGGTCACACAAGGAATCAAGAGAAGCAAGTCATGATCGGGTACTAGCTGAGGCCACACTAGGAATCAGGAGAAGCAAGTCATCATCAGGTACTAGCTGAGGTCACACTAGGAATCAGGAGAAGCAAGTCATGATCAGGTACTAGCTGAGGTCACACAAGGAATCAGGAGAAGCAAGTCATGATCAGGTAATAGCTGAGGTCACACTAGGAATCAAGAGAAGCAAGTCATGATCAGGCACTAGCTGAGGTCACACTAGGAATCAAGAGAAGCAAGTCATGATCGGGTACTAGCTGAGGTCACACTAGGAATCAGCAGAAGCAAGTCATCATCAGGTACTAGCTGAGGTCACACTAGGAATCAGGAGAAGCAATTCATGATCAGGTACTAGCTGAGGTCACACTAGGAATCAGGAGAAGCAAGTCATGATCAGGTAATAGCTGAGGTCACACTAGAAATCAGGAGAAGCAAGTCATGATCAGGTACTAGCTGAGGTCACACAAGGAATCAGGAGAAGCAAGTCATGATCAGGTAATAGCTGAGGTCACACTAGAAATCAGGAGAAGCAAGTCATGATCAGGTACTAGCTGAGGTCACACAAGGAATCAGGAGAAGCAAGTCATGATCAGGTACTAGCTGAGGTCACACTAGGAATCAGGAGAAGCAAGTCATGATCAGGTACTAGCTGAGGTCACACTAGGAATCAGGAGAAGCAAGTCATGATCAGGCACTAGCTGAGGTTACACAAGGAATCAAGAGAAGCAAGTCATGATCACGTACTAGCTGAGGTCACACTAGGAATCAGGAGAAGCAATTCATGATCAGGTACTAGCTGAGGTCACACTAGGAATCAGGAGAAGCAAGTCATGATCAGGTACTAGCTGAGGTCACACTAGGAATCAGGAGAAGCAAGTCATGATCAGGTACTAGCTGAGGTCACACTAGGAATCAGGAGAAGCAATTCATGATCAGGTACTAGCTGAGGTCACACCAGGAATCAGGAGAAGCAAGTCATGATCAGGTACTAGCTGAGGTCTCACAAGGAATCCGGAGAAGCAAGTCATGATCAGGTACTAGCTGAGGTCACACAAGGAATCAGGAGAAGCAAGTCATGATCAGGTACTAGCTGAGGTCACACTAGGAATCAGGAGAAGCAAGTCATGATCAGGCACTAGCTGAGGTTACACAAGGAATCAAGAGAAACAAGTCATGATCAGGTACTAGCTGAGGTCACACTAGGAATCAGGAGAAGCAATTCATGATCAGGTAATAGCTGAGGTCACACTAGAAATCAGGAGAAGTAAGTCATGATCAGGCACTAGCTGAGGTTACACAAGGAATCAAGAGAAGCAAGTCATGATCAGGCACTAGCTGAGGTTACACAAGGAATCAAGAGAAGCAAATCATGATCAGGTACTAGCTGAGGTCACACAAGGAATCAGGAGAAGCAAGTCATGATCAGGTAATAGCTGAGGTCACACTAGAAATCAGGAGAAGCAAGTCATGATCAGGTACTAGCTGAGGTCACCCAAGGAATCAGGAGAAGCAAGTCATGATCAGGTACTAGCTGAGGTCACACTAGGAATCAGGAGAAGCAAGTCATGATCAGGTACTAGCTGAGGTCACACTAGGAATCAAGAGAAGCAAGTCATGATCAGGCACTAGCTGAGGTCACACTAGGAATCAAGAGAAGCAAGTCATCATTAGGCACTAGCTGAGGTTACACAAGGAATCAAGAGAAGCAAGTCATGATCAGGTACTAGCTGAGGTCACACTAGGAATCAGGAGAAGCAAGTCATGATCAGGTACTAGCTGAGGTCACACTAGGAATCAGGAGAAGCAAGTCATGATCAGGTACTAGCTGAGGTCACACAAGGAATCAGGAGAAGCAAGTCATCATCAGGTACTAGCTGAGGTCACACTAGGAATCAGGAGAAGCAAGTCATCATCAGGTACTAGCTGAGGTCACACTAGGAATCAGGAGAAGCAAGTCATCATCAGGTACTAGCTGAGGTCACACTAGGAATCAGGAGAAGCAAGTCATGATCAGGTACTAGCTGAGGTCACACTAGGAATCAGGAGAAGCAAGTCATCATCAGGTACTAGCTGAGGTCACACTAGGAATCAGGAGAAGCAAGTCATCATCAGGTACTAGCTGAGGTCACACTAGGAATCAGGAGAAGCAAGTCATGATCAGGTACTAGCTGAGGTCACACTAGGAATCAGGAGAAGCAATTCATCATCAGGTACTAGCTGAGGTCACACTAGGAATCAGGAGAAGCAAGTCATGATCAGGTAATAGCTGAGGTCACACTAGGAATCAGGAGAAGCAAGTCATGATCAGGCACTAGCTGAGGTTACACAAGGAATCAAGAGAAGCAAGTCATCATCAGGTACTAGCTGAGGTCACACTAGGAATCAGGAGAAGCAAGTCATGATCAGGTACTAGCTGAGGTCACACTAGGAATTAGCAGAGACATGCCATGGTCAGGAACTAGCTGAGGTCACACTAGGAATAGGCAGAGACAAGTTGCTGTCAGGAACTAGCTGAGGTCTGCAGTAGGAGCAGCTTGCATATAACATCATCTAATACAGACATGGTGTTTGTTTTTGGTAGGAGTCCATCCATAGTCCCTGCAGTGTGGTGATCTGAGATTGGCATTATAGCATGCACACTTTTTGGCATTGGTTTGATGGTTGTGTGATGTAAGCACATTTGCACTTTTATATTTCACTTATGGTAGATAAGTTTTTTTTTTTTTATAAATAGACATTGGAAAAAGGAAGGAGATATCAGGAGATTGCAAATATTAACATATTAATTCTATCTTGACCTATTTATATACAGGAGTCTAAACATCTGGTGAGAGTTTAGAATTTTTGGGATCACAAAACACATCAGATTGTGTGAGGAAGATTTATTTTGAGGATATTGGACATTTTGCACAATATTGACTTTATTATTTTTTGGTTATTAACCACTTTAGCCCCCCCCCCCTTAATGACCAGGCCATTTTTTGCGATATGGCACTGCGTTACTTTAACTGACAGTTGCACAGTCATGTGACGCTGTGTCCATTTAAATTGATGTCCTTTTTTCCCCACAACTAGAGCTTTCTTTTGGTGGTATTTGATCACCTCTGCGTTTTATTTTTTATTTTTTTGCACTATAAACAATAAAAGAGCCACAATGTTGAAAAAAAAAAAAAAAACACTATTTTTTTACTTTCTGCTACAAAACGTATCCAATAAAAAAATGTAAAAAAAACAAATTTCTTTATCAATTTAGGCCAATATGTATTCTGCCACATATTTTTGGTAAAAAAAAAATCCCAATAAGCTCATATTGATTGGTTTGCACAAAAGTTATTGTGTCTAAGAGCTACATGATACTTTTATGGTATTTTTTATTTATTTATGTAATAATAAATGTAATAGTGGTGATAAGCAATTTTTAGCTGGACTGCGACATTGCGCCGGACAAATCAGACACCTAAGGGCTCTTTCATACGGGTTTTCCGTGTGAGAGCTCCGCTGCAGTCCTTTTTTTTTTTCACGGAGCGGATGACAGAATTGTCATCCGCTCCGTAGGTCCGCATATCATCCCATCCGTTTGCGGATGATATGCGGACCTAATGTAAGTATATGGGGATTGCGGATGTCAGCGGATGACACCGCTGACATCCGATTTTCGTAACGGAATTTTTTTAACGGAACAAATAGGGTTCTGTTCCATTCGAAAAAACGGAACAGAACTTAAAGGAAGGAAATCGGATGTCAGCGGATGGTATTCCGCTGACATCCGCAATGCCATAGACTTACATTATGTCCGCAAATCATCCGCAAAAAAATAGGATGATTTGCGGGCATACGGAAAGCCCGTGTGAAAGAGCCCTAAGTTACATTTTTGACACTTTTGGGGGACCAGTGACATTACTACAGTAATCAGGGCTAAAAATATGCACTGTTACGGTAATAATGACACTGGCAGGGAAGGAGTTAACATCAGGGGCGATCAAAGGATTAAATGTGTTCCTAGGGGGTGCTTACTAACTGTGGGGTATGTGCTCTGACTGGGGGAAGACAGAAATCCGTGTTCCTGTTTAGCAGGAACACAAGATCTCTATCTTCTCCCCTTGTAGAACGATGATCTGCCTTGTTTACATTCTGCCTGTCTTGGGAAAAATTGTGGATGGCCAGCGGATATTGGGACTACCGGACCCACTGATTTGCTCCCCCTCTGTCCAATTAGCGCACGATCACGCCTCCAGCGGCACGCCCGCCCCACCTAGTGGCTATTGAATGAAATGACGTATAGGTAAGTGATTTTGTGCAATAGAGCCACTTTGCCGCTGTGAATGTATGGTAGGCAGTCGGCAAGTGGTTAATAGATTCGATTAGAATAGTTATACAGAAGTCGATTGGTAGATCAACTTCTGTACAAAATCCCTGCCCATACATAGTTACATAGGTAGTCAGGTTGAAAAAAGACACAAGTCCATCTGGCTCAACCAACAAAAAAAAAAAACAAACAGTATTGAAAACCCAACCATACAATCCCATATACACAATCCTATACCCGCAGTTGATTTTTTTTTTTTTTGATTTTGAGGCCGGAACTCCTCTTTAAAGCGGTTGTAAACCCTAAAACATAAGAAAAAAAAAAAATAAAAAACCTGCAAGACAAAGGCATAATGAGCTAGTATGCATCGCATACTAGCCCATTATGTGTAACTTACCTTAGAACGAAGCCCCAACACGGACCCCCGGACATCGCTGCGGGCGCTGCCATGATCCCTCGCCGTCTCTTCCGGGTTCGGCGGCTCCGGCGCCGTGATTGGCCGGAAGAGACGGCTCCGGCGCGATGATTGGCCGGAGCCGCGATGACGTCACTCCCGCGCATGCTCGCGGGAGTGATTTTTCCGGCAAGCTCCCGGCAAGTTAATTGAAGGTCCACCCGGACCTTCAGAGCGCATGCGCCGCTCGCGCGAGCGGCTGCATACACTGTAAATATCTCCTAAACCGTGCCGGTTTAGGAGATATTATTTGTACCTACAGGTAAGCCTTATTATAGGCTTACCTGTAGGTTAAAGTGCCAAAAAGCGGGATACTACCGCTTTAAGCTTATGATCTACAGGGCTCATAATTCGGCTGGTGCCAGTGCTGAAACTGCCACAGGACACCGCAGAGCGTTTTAAAGGGACCATACCGCCAGAGTACTGTTGCGAAAAATAAAAAAAAAGCCTTCGGTGACTTTTTAAGGCATTCCTCAGAAATAATGAGAGGTCTCTAAAATGAATGAGAAGCAGAGGAAAGTGAATTTAATGTTTCGATATTCCCTGTAGGACGGAGGTTTGGGATGAAAATCTTTCTGAGCCCCCCCACAACCCCCCACACTCCGCATGTATCATTTAAAGCAATGCTTTTAACAGTGGGGAGTCATCCGAGCAAATGAAATGTCACATGCTATTTATAAGGAGTGTTGTAGCTGGAGGAGAAGGAATGCCTGAAACTGACCCGCAGATTTATCATTAATCATTCAAGCTTTGTAATCCCTGTATAATAACAAGTGAGTTCACCACTTGCACCATTAAGGTGTTCATCCAAGAGTGACAATCCATATTTATCTGTGTAGATCCAGGGGAAATATTTTCTGTTTGTAATTCTATAAAGCATTTGTAATTCACATTATGCAGAAATGCTAGTGAAAGTTTTCAGAATGAAGAGATATTGCAAACAAATGTTATTTTTTAAGGGGGAATATGTTATGGTTTCACATAAGCGTTTTGTTTTTGTGTCTTTTTTATACTGCTTAGGACTAAAAAATAAAAAATAAATTGTATTTTTTTTAAAGGATTGTACACTTTCAACTGTTTTTGTTGTATTACCTAGTGTAATAATATTCCCTGTGCTCTTTGTTTGCCTTACCCTGTAATGATGGGCTCACATGTTAGTGATATTAAAGCTTGTTTTTTTTTTTTTTAACCACTTTAAGACCGGAAGGATTTGCCCCCTTAATGACCAGGCCATATTCTGCGATTTGGCACTGCATTAGTTTAACGGACAATTGCGTGGTCGAGCGACGCTGTACCCAAATAAAATTGATGTCCTTTTTTTCCCCACAAATAGAGCTTTCTTTTGGTGGTATTTGATCACCTGTGCGATTTTTATTTTTTGCGCTATAAACAAAAAAAGAGCGACAATTTTGAAAAAAAAAAAAAAACAATATTTTTCACATTCGGCTATATAACATAAATAAACATTTTCTAACATTTTAGGCAATTTGTTTTCTGCTACATATTTTTGGTAAAAAAACTCGCATTAAGCGCATTTTGATTGGTTTGCACAAAAGTTATTGGGTTTACTAACTATGGTAAAGATTTATGTCATTTTTATAGTTTTTTTCTTTTACGAGTAATGGCGGAGATCTGCAATTTTTAGCGGGACTGTGACAAATCAGACCCCTAACTGACATTTTTGATGCTTTTGGGGGTACCAGTGACATTACTACAGTAATCAGTGCTAAAAATATGCACTGTTACTGTAAAAATGCCATTAGCAGTGAAGGGGTTAATACTATTGGTGATCAAGGGGTTAAATGTAAGCCTAGGGTAGTGATTCTACCTGTGGGGGGGTTGGGCTTATAAGATGACCATAGAGACATGGGATCCTATATAGCAGGATCACATCGTCTCTGTGATAATGCGAGGAAGAAGGATGGATGGCTGTGTTTACATCAGCCGTCCGTCCTTCTCTGTCAGCGGGGTGAGATCGCCGGTGTCAGGCAGCCATCGGAGCCACCTGACACCCGCACTGGCTCCCAGGTGAGCGCCGTACATGTACGGGACTTTGCCTGGTTGAGCCAGCCAGCCGCAGTACATCTGCGGCGGCTGGTCGTCAAGCGGTTAAAGCTTGTTTTTTTTTGTTTTTTGTTTTTTTAAAATAACAAACATATCATACTTACCTGCTCTGTGTGATGGTTTTGCACAGAGCAGCCCCAATCCTCTACTTTTTGGGTCCCTTCCCAGCGCTTCTGGCTCCTCCCCCTCGTACAGTGCCCCCAGAAAAAGCCTCTTTCATAGCTGCGTGTTCGCACCAGAGCCGTGGCTCAGCCCCACCCCCTCTCCTCATTGGCTCACTGGCTGTGATTGACAATAATGAGCACCAATGGGAGCCCACTGCTGTCTTAGCCAATGAGGAGAAGGGGCTCCTGTGAGTATTGGGGGGGCTGTTGGGGGAGCAGCACACAGAATGTTTTTTACCTTCATACATAGAATTCATGAAGGTAAAAAAACCTTAAAGCGGAGTTCCACCTAAATGTGGAACTTCCACTCATTTGCTTCCTCCCCCCTCCAGTGCCACATTTGGCACCTTTCAGGAGGGAGGGGGGAACGGGTACCTGTTTTTGACAGGTACCCCTTCCCCACTTCCGGGAACAGCGCCGCGGCAAAGTGAGGACCCCTCCTCCTACCCTCCACCGCCGAGCCAATCCGAATGAGCAGCGCGCTTCGCACATGCTCAGTAGGGAACCGCCCGTGAAGCCACAAGGCTGCACTGCCAGGTTCCCTGACCGGAAAACGTGGCGGAAGCACCCGACAGCCGATGGAAACATCGGCTGCAGTGCCGACATCGCTGGACTCCAGGACAGGTAAGTGTCCTAATATTAAAAGTTAGCAGCTACAGTATGTGTACAGTATGTGTAGCTGCTGACTTTTAATTTTTGGAGGGGGGGCTGGTGGCTGGAACACCGCTTTAAGCCTTTACAACCACAGTAAGGCTGCATTTTGTAGTGCCATGTCTGATCAATTCCCCTCGGTCAATGTATTGCTTCAGTTAGCTTGTCCCTATTCACCAGAGGGCCAGGCAACTTCTTGTTGGGGGACATAAAGTGTCTAATGCATTCCTTGCTATCCACTCTGTGTCACATCACAAGGAGTGCTAATGTATTAAAAAAAAACATCTTCCAACTGCATGGGTGGGCTCTCTGTGTGTCTGTGACTGCTTTGTCCGTTTGTATACTGTATGTGTCAGATCGAATTACTGTGTAACTCTCACCTACACCAGTGCTAGAATGAAAAACCCAAGGATTGCTGGATTCCTTCACAGGAACTGTCAGTTCTCAGACTGCAGACAGAAGTCATGTGTTAACCTGTGCAGTGCCATGTCAAATAGCTCATGTTTCTACACAAACAGAAACTTATGGCACAGGAATATTAATATTTTCTCTTTTACAGGCCCGTGCGTAGAGAGGAAAAAAATGACACCATTAAAGTGAAAATCTAGGTATTAAATAAAAAATGGGCGAACAGGCAGGATTTTCACATGAGTACCCAGTACCCAGTAAATGGGTGAACAGGCAGGACTTTCACATGAGTACCCAGTACCATGGGCATAATTCAAGTACCCAGGACAACTGTCAAAATTGCTAGGATTAGCTGTCAGTTTGAGAGCCATTCCCACTCTATATCTCAGAGTGCAGCCAACGGTACAAGTGACAACTGTACTCTATTAACAAGCATTCCCCTTGTTTTTGTAATTGTCTTTTTTTTTTTCACCCAGAAGTCTTCACAGCTTGACACCAAATGACAGGTTTTCTCATCAAGGTACTTCTTTTGAGTTAAATTTTTGGTAAGACATTAGAGAAAACCATGGTCCAGCTAAAAGGGTGTAAAAAGGTGTCAGGAAGCTTGTGCAGTAAGTGCTAATTCCTGTACAGCAAGTGATAATTCCCATTAGCAAGTGCTCATCTTCATGCGCATGTGCAGGGTAATGAGCATAGAAGCCTAATCTGATGAGCAAAGACAAGAATGAGAGAAAGGTCTGCCTAGCCTCAATGCTTGATTGTATAAGCTTTAATTTCCTTTATCCCGAGTTCCTGAAAGTCTGCTCCCTTGTTCCTGACCCAGCTACGTCTGACACCTCTCTTGGATCACCCCTGCCTGTTGTATGCTGCTCTCCTGTGTTACCGACCACGGCTTGGACTTCTGACTACGATTTTGCCTTCTGGCTTGGTACCCTGCTGCCAGCATGTTGCTTGCTCCTGTCTGTTCCTGACCTTGAACTTGATCCTGACCCTACACTTATCTGCCTGGCTGCTGCTGAATATAGCTTATGATCCAGATGAACCCAGGTGCAAAAAAATGAAGCTAATAGAGTTAATAATAAGTACGTAAATTCACACTAGCAGCGCCAATAGTACATACACACCAAATACCGAACAGGTGCACAATGACTGGGTAATCACAAAATTAGTACAGAGTCACACCCTCAGCATTAATAATGTACACAAGTCCATAAACGACAAACAAGGAATGAATGCTCTATGGCTTGAATTGCCCCAATATCCAAGTGAACAGACTAGAAAGGGTCGCAAAAAAAGTCCGTATTCCAAAAGGTAACTGCGTGCACCTCCATCGCACCACTGTGAAGCCCCTCAGCAATTCACTCTCGCCAGATACGACTGTTAATACGCGTCTCTCCAATCTCCTTAAGGTTTATACCACCCGGAAGGTCCAAGTCCCGCTTCTCAACCAGACCCGCCAATCCAGATGATATTCCACCAACCACGTTATTTATTCACTTAGAGTCTCGTATCATATGCAAGGCCATTTTTGTCTCCTTGAGAAAATAGATACTCAGCCTTACGTCCAGCTTCGGTGTTCAAGGTCAGAGCAGTGTGCAGAAAGAAGACACTGCACCTCCAGTAGTAAGGTGTAAGTGTAACGCTCCTGCGTTTTTTATATGGTGTGGATTTTCAGCTGCAGAAATAGTTCCACGTCAGTAGTCATGTAAGAGATATGCTGAGATACCATTCCCAACCTCAATGACTCATCATGTGTGGAAGGTCTTATTTCAGCCAGGAAATACACACAATTAGTAAGCTGGTTCCTAGAATGACTTTATGTATGTGGTAACACAATGATGAAGGCTGAGGGATAGGTTGAGTGGAGGTGGTAGGTGTTAGACACTTGAAGGTGAGACAGTAGCAGATGGATGCAGGAAGGTTTAGCAATGTTGTATGGTAGCAGATGACAGAATAGCAGGTGGACATACAAAAGAGATCAACCCAGTGCAGAAAAGTAGCAGTAGTCTCAAGAGCTAGCAATCTAGTTATGCAGATGTGATAAACAGTCTTTACTATGCAGAGCTAGATAGTGTAAGCTTAGTATAAGTTTATAGAGAATTCCCCTGCGGGGTACTTAGCACTATTAGCGATACAGCCGAAGGGTGGTTCAGGAGAGGCGGATGATCCAGTAGCGGGATACAGGGATCAGCGCGGCGAGGTTCCGTCAGCGAGGTAAGCTTGCAAGCATGGAAGCTTCAAGCAAGGTTAGCATCCAGGTAAGGGTGTTTGAACGAACACATGTGAGTGAGAACCGGCGCTTTAAATAGCCATCTAGTCCGGCGCTGGGTGATGACAGCTCCAGTCTTAAAGGTGTATGCGCACCTTTCCAAAAGTAAATGGTGGGGCGCATACACTTGTGGAAAGTGTAATTTAGGGTACCAAAGGTACCGGAACATTACAGTAAGTAGCATCTGTAGGAGAGTCAGCATGTTCCTCGCACACTCCAACTATTTTTCTCGCCTTCCATGAATGTGATAAAACTGGTACTTGGCAATTGGCTAATCGGGCAGCCAACACGTGAGAGGCAGGGAGAGAGTTCTCAGTCCTTAGCTTATGATCCAACTCCATACTGCTGCTGTAAGAACTGTATTTCCAAGCTCAAGTTCACCTCAAGTTTCCTGGCACCTGTGTCATTCCACTGCTCTGGCAGTCCCTGTCTCCACCACCAGAGATGCTTAGATGCCACCCTCGTCATCTCGGGCTCCACAGTCAAACTCATGACCAAGGGTGCTGAAGTGGGATTATAATATAAAGACCCTCCCGTAAGTGGCTTATACCTATCTAAGTCCTATCTGAATATCAACTACTACAGGACGAGGGTGCGTTTCCCTAAGCCAGCAGTATAAAATATAACCTTTATTAAGGACATTTTAATAAAATGTATAAATAACTTTGTGTGCTTATTCACTTTAAAGAAGGGTCTGGGCTCAGAAGAAAATATAATGATATAATATTGGTGGTCAATAGTAATCAGAAAAAAGAATCTTCCCCACTGCAGTACAGTACAACCACTTTATGCAGTTAAGGGGGAGATTCTATAAAGTACATTCATAACCAAGTGGTCTTAATATCTTAAGCCACAAAGAGGTAAGTTTGTGTCCGTCCACTCTATCGGACAATGGCAATTTTTATCCACCTTGATATTGCAATGGCACAAAATAAAACCTCTTAAAAAATAATCGCTTAGCGATAGAGGTACATTTCACTATTCACTAAATTCCCTCCATATATTCAACTGAGGGTTAAAAATTCAGTGGCTGAGAAAATTTTTTGAAGTAGGTACCTAGACTTGTTATACCTGCTCCATCCACCTCTACTGACTAATATTAACCACTTGCCAACCGCCCCACGCAGATTTACTGCGGCAGTGCGGCTTCAGCTGCGCATAATCACATAGATCTACGTGATTATGTGCACGCGGTCTCTGATTAGACACAGTGGGAGTCAGGCAGCAGGAGGAGCGGTGGAGATCGCTGCTGGCCTCCCGCGATTGTCACAGAAACTGACAGAAGACCCGCCTGCTTATGTAAACAAAGCAGGCGAGTCTTCTGTCACACAGGCAGAGAGAGATCAGGAGTTTCAGCTATACTGAAACCCCGATCTCTCTGTGCCTGTCACAGAACCCTGCCCCACAGTTAGTAAGCACAAATAGGCATACATTTAACCCTTTGATCACCCCCAGTATTAACCCCTTCCCTGCCAGAGAGAAGGACGGTCAGCTATTGCAAACACAGCTGACCGTTCTTCTCTCTGGAATGATCACAGAGCGCCTGTGATCCTTCTCTATAGAATCACAGGTCTCTGTGATAATTTCAAAAGCCCAACCCCCATACAGTTAGAAACACGCCCCTAGGTACACATTTAACCCCTTGATCACCCACTGTGTTAACCCCTTCCCTGCCAGTGTCATTTATACAGAAACAGTGCATATTATTTAGCACTGATTACTGTATTAGTGTCACTGGTTCCCAAAAAGTGTCAAATATGTTAGTTAGGGGTTCGATCTGTCCATTGCAATGTCGCAGTCCCACTAAAAAAATCCCTGATCGCTGCCGTTAGTAATAAAAAAATAAAAATAAATAAAAAGCCCAAAAATCTATCCTGTAGTTTGTAAACGCTATAACTTTTGCGTAAACCAATTAAAATACGCTTTTTGGGTTTTTTTTTTTTTTTAACAAAAATATGTAGCAGAATACAAATTGGCCTAAACTGATAAAAAAAAATTAGATTTTTGAAATTTTTTTATTTGGTATGTTATATTGCAGAAAGTAAAAAATATTGTGTATTTTCTTTCAAACTGCTGCTCTTTTTTTGTTTATAGCGCACAATCTAAAAATCACAGAGGGGATCAAATACCACCAAAAGAAAGCTCTATTTATGGGGGAAAAAAAGGACATCAATTGTATTTAGGTATAGCGTCGCACGACTGTGCAATTGTCTGGTAAATTAATGTAGCGCTGAATCGCAAAAAAAATGGCCCGGTCATTAACCACTTGCCGACCGCCGCACGACAATTTACGTCGGCGGTCAGCCCCTCACAGGCAGAGCGACGTAGGGCTACGTCGCTAGCCTGTGAGGGTCTAGGGAGCGAGCGCGCGCCGCTGGAGGCGCGCTCCCGCGTGATCACGGACCCCCCCGCGCGTGTGACCGGCGGACCCGATGTCCACCGTTCACTCGCGATCGTCGGGTGGAGAGGGAGAAAGGCAGGCGGCTGATGTAAACAAGCCGCCTGTCATTCTCCCCTGTGTAGGAATGGTGATCATACGGTTCTACTATGTAGGACCGTTGATCACTGTTCCTACACCTCAAGCCACAGCCAATCACAGTTAGAATCACGCCCCTAGGGACACACATAACCCCTCCCTCTCAAAAAAGTTAACCCCTTCACTGCCAGTGTAATTTTACAGTAACAGTGCATATGTATAGCACTGATTACTGCAGTAATGTCACTGGTAACCCCAAAAGTGTCAAAAATGTCAGTCAAGGGTCCGATCTGTCCGCCCCAATGTCGTAGTCCCGCAAAAAAAATCGCAGATCGCCGCCATTACGCGTTAAAAACAACAAAAATGACAAAAATATTTCCCTTCGTTAGTAAACGCAATAACTTTTGCGCAAACCAATCAAAATACGCTTTTTGCGATTTTTTTTTACCAAACATATGGTAAAAAAAAAAATTGGCCCAAAATGTTAAAACATTTTGATTTTTACTTTTTTTTTGGGGGGGGGGGGGATTTCATATAAGAAAATGTGCAAAATTGACGCTGTTTTTTTGTTTATAGCGCAAAAAGTAAAAATCGCACAGGTGATCAAATACCAGCAAAAGAAAGCTCTGTTTGTGGGAAAAAAAGGACGTCAAATTTGTTTAGGTACAGCATCGCACGACCGCGCAATTGCCTGTTAAATTCACGCAGTGCCGAATCGCAAAATAGGCCCTGGTCAGGAAGGGGGTAAAATCTTCCGGGACTTAAGTGGTTAAGGGGGCAAAACCTTCTGGAGCTGAAGTGGTTAATAGTGAAAAAAACAGCACAGATCTAGGAGTATCCAAATCACCCTCCCCAATAGAACATGCGTGACCCCAAAATCAAGTTTTAAAAGTGCTCCCAAATACAAAAACCGTACATGTTTTGAGTTTCGTCAGGATTGTGAAATAAACTTAGGAGCCACCAACATAAAGAAAAAAAAAGAAAGAAAAAGGGAGGGGGGGGGGGTTCAACATGGCAAAAAAAAAATTTGAAATATCGGGAGCAGTTAGGTAGCTACAGTCTGTATTGCTAAAATTCTCTATTTATGGTTGACCCAGAGGATATTTATCTTTCTCAATAAAAGTGAAGTTTGATTTGAAAGTTCAATACCGTTACCTCTTGAGTGTATATAAGAAACCATAACAATAATTCAAATATACGATCCCTCAGTGTCTCCTGGGTAGTTTAAAATCATTGTAATTTCAGTGTGGCATTCAGTCTCTCCGTCTCCCAAGCAGGCAGTAAAGGCATTCCACTACGATGATTAGAAACACAGCCGAATGATATTCAACATTTGTTTTCTACTTAACTATAGGTAGGTTTAATGGGAAGCCTGGGAGAAAAGCTACAACATTTATTTTACATTTTTACCAGAAGTAATGAGCAATACATCTCATAATGACATGATGGCTTCTGTAGATGTATAATACCGTATATACTCGAGTATAAGCCGAGTTTTTCAGCACATTTTTTGTGCTGAAAACATCCCCCTCGGCTTCTACTCGAGTCAAAATGTATATTCCTGGCCAGCCCGACGTGCTCCTGAGGCGCCTTAGATTTAAAAATGCTGCCGCCCAGCGCCAACACGTTACCGCGCATGCGCCGCCGCCGCCGCCGCTCGGGAAAGGGCGTACACGTTCGGCTATTCCCGGGAATAGCCGAACGTATACGAGCTTTCCCGAGCGGCGGTGCATGCGCGGTGACCTGTTGGCGTCGGGCGGCGCCATTTTTAAATCTAATGCACCTCAGGAACAGGTAAGTGAGACTCCTCCACAGCCGCACTACCTGCCATTATGCGGGGCTGCAGGCATACTACAAGAGATGCAGTGCTGCAGGCATGGTACACCTGTACCATGCACCAAGGCACTGCATCTCCTGTAGTATGCCCACAGCCCTGCATTCTCCTGTACAATGCCCACAGCCATGAATTCTCCTGTACAATGCCCGCAGCCCTGCATTCTCCCTGTACCATGCCCACAACCCTGCATTCTCCTGTACCATGCCCACAGCCCTGCATTCTCCTGTACCATGCCCGCAGCCCTGCATTCCCCTGTACAATGCCCACATCCCTGCATTCTCCTGTACCATGCCCGCAGCCCCGCATTCTCCTGTACCATGCCCGCAGCCCTGCATTATCCTGTACCATGCCCGCAGCCCTGCATTCTCCTGTACCATGCCCGCAGCCCTGCATTCTCCTGTTGCATGCCCGCAGCCCTGCATTATCCTGTACCATGCCCACAGCCCTGCATTATCCTGTACCATGCCCGCAGCCCTGCATTATCCTGTACCATGCCCGCAGCCCTGCATTCTCCTGTACCATGCCCGCAGCCCTGCATTCTCCTGTTGCATGCCCACAGCCCTGCATTATCCTGTACCATGCCCGCAGCCCCTGTTTTGGGTCTCGTGGTGGTCCAGTTGGGTCCAGTAGCTGCTGCATTTCCCACCCTAGGCTTATACTCGAGTCAATCATTTTTCCCATTTTTTTGTGGTAAAATTAGGAGCCTCGGCTTATATTCGGGTCGGCATATACTCGAGTATATACGGTATATAATAATCTTTATAGTATGTAATATGAAATCACAAAAGGGACTAATCTGTTTTGGCTTTAAAGCCCAACTCTAAGAAACCTAAAAATTCTCCCTTGCAGTGGGGCTCCTTAACCAGTTCTGGACCGGAAGGATTTGCCCCCTTAATAACCAGGCTATTTTTTGTGATTCAGCACTGCGTTATTTTAATGGAAAATTGCGCTGTCATGCGACACTGTACCGAAATAAAATTGATATTCTTTTTTTCCCCACAAACAGAGCTTTCTTTTGGTGGTATTTGATCACCTCTGTGATTTTTATTTTTTGCGCTATAAACAAAAAAAGAGCGACAATTGTGAAAAAAAAAAACAATATTTTTCACATTCTGCTATATAACATTCCCAAAAAGAAATGTAAAAATCAAATTTTTTCATTCTTTTAGGCCAATTTGTATTGTGCTACATATTTTTGGTTAAAAAAAAAAATCGTAATTTTGTTGTTAATCTTAAAGTGTATTTTGATTGGTTTGCACCATAGTTATCGCGTCTACAAGCTAGGGTAAAGATTTATGTAATTTTTATTTATTTATTTTTACTATTAATTGCGGAGATCTGCGATTTTTTGCGGGACTGCGACATTGCGGCGGACAGATCGGACCCCTAACTGACATTTTTGACACTTTTGGGGGGACCAGTGACATTACTACAGTAATCAGTGCTAAAAATATGCACTGTTACTGTAATAATGACACTGGCAGGGAAGGGGTTAACATTGTGGGTGATCAAATATGAGCCTAGGGGAGTGATTCAAACTGTGGGGGGGGGGCGTGGCTTCTGAAATGACCATAGAGACATGTGATCCTATATAGAAGGATCACAGGCGCTCTGTGATCATTCCAAAGAGAAGAACGATCAGCTGTGTTTACAACAGTTGCCCGTACTCTCTCAGCGGGGAGCGATCGCGGGTGGCCAGCGGCAATCGCGGCCAACGGCCTCATACATCAGCATCCCCACTGCCGAGTGGGGGCCGAGCACGCCGCTGGCGGCGCGCGGTCGCCCCCTAGCACCTTACCTTACCCTACCTTGGTTCGCTCAGGAGGAGCTTCCTGCCGCGGTCCTTAAGTGGTTAACCATTTTCCTACTGGGCACTTATACCTCCTTGCTGCCCAGGCCAATTTTCAGCTTTCAGCACTGTCACACTTTGAATGACAATTGTGCGGTCATACTACACTGTAACCAAACAACATTTTTATCATTTTTTTACACAAATAGAGCTTTATTTTGGTGGTATTTAATCACCTCTGAGTTTTGTTTTGTTTTTGCTAAATAAATGAATAAAGACTAAAAATTTAGAAAAAAAAAAAACCTTTTCATAGTCTGTTATAAAATTTTGCAAACAGGTCATTTTTCTCCTTCATTGATGAGGCAGCACTGATGGGCATTGATGGGCACTGATACGCTGCATTGATGTGCGCTGATGAGGCTACACTGATGGGCACTGATTAGCTACACTGATGGGCACTGATGGGCCTTATTGGGCACTGATACGCTGTATTGATGTGCGCTGATGAGGCTACACTGATTGACACTGATACGCTGCATTGATGTGCGCTGATGAGGCTACACTGATTGACACTGATAAGCTGCATTGATGTGCGCTGATGAGGCTACACTGATGAGCACTGATACGCTGCACTAATGAGGCGGCACTGTATATAATATAAAGTACAGTAAAACTGCAGGCAAGGGCACTGGGGGGAAAACTAAGGTCAATTTATTTTATTTAGTAATCTTCCAGGATTTCTTCCTACACTCGGGGTTACCGCTAGTGGCACTGAAATTCCACCCCGAGCCACACTCGGAAATACCGCCAGGGAGGTTAAGTTTAAAAACCTTCTGCGTGCAGCTCCTGCCCCTACTTAAAGTGATTGTAAAGCACGATTTTTTGTTTTAAAATACAAAAATCTCTATATTTACCTGGTCTGTGCAATGAAATTGCACAGAGCGGCCTTGATCTTCCTCTTCTTGTGTCCCCTACTGGTGCTCCTGGCTCCACCCTTCTGACAAATGCCCACTACAGCAAACAGCTGGCTGTGAGGCACCGGAGCAGGCTCCTGAGTCCCTGCTCTGCATGCAATTCAGACATGGAGCCTCAGCTCAGCCCTGCCCCCTCTCTCTTCTCATTGGCTCATTGCCCATGATTGACAGCAGCTGGAGCCAATGGCTCTCGTGCACATCCCTGGATTGAGATGGTGCTCAGGTAAATATTGGGGGGCTGAGGGGATGTTGCACAAAGAAGGTTTTTCACCTTCATGCATAGAATGCATGAAGGTAAAAACCTTGAGCCTTTAGAACCACTTTAATACAAGGAATGCATTAAAGTAATTGTAAGGTCTCAAGGTTTTTCACCTTAATGCAGTCTATGCATTAAGGTGAAAAACCTTCTTTGCTGCCCCCAGACCCCCGCCCTCCTATTTTTCTTACCTGAGCCTGATCTGATCCAGTGATGAGCACTAGCCCAGTGGCTCCAGCCGCTATCTCTCTCCTCATTGGACAGATTGATAGCAGCATAAGCCATTGGCTCCCGCTGCTGTCAATCAAATCCAGTGACACAGGAGCAGGGGAGAGGGGCCGAGTCCCACTGTCTGTGTGAAAGGGCTTTCAGTGGGGGCACCTGATGAAGAGGAGGAGCCATAAGCACCAGCTGATGACCCCAGAAGATGAGGAACCAAGCTGTTCTGTGCAAAACCCCCTACATAGAGCAGGTAACTATAACATGTTTGTTATTTTTAATTAGAAAAAAAGGAACCTTTAGGCTACGTTCACATGTCGGCGTAGCGATCACGGGCAGAATCACCGCGATTCTGCCTGCGATCCGGAAATCATTGCAAATCGCGGGACGCCTGTGCGTTGCCCGTGATTTGCAATAGCACCTCAAACACTGTGCGATGTTGCTGCGATTTCTGTCTGCCGAAACGCGGTAACATCGCACTAAAGAATTTGCGGGACGCATGACGCCCAAAAAAGCTACAAGAGCTTCTTTGGGGCGCCATGCCTCCCATGATTTTTTTTGCGCGATGTTACCGCGATTCGGCAGGCGGAAATCGCGGCAACATCGCACAGCATTTGGGGTGCTGTTGCAAATCATGGGCAATGCACAGGCGTCCCGCGATTTGCAATGATTTCAGGATTGCGGGCAGAATCGCGGTGATTCTGCCCGCGATCGCTACGCCGATATGTGAACGTAGCCTTATAGCCAGTAACCAAATCCAGTGGCTCCTGCTGCTATCAATCAAATCCAGTGACACGGGAGTGGTAGACGGGGCCAAGCTGCACTGTGTGTGCCCATAGACACACACAGTGTGGCTCGTGATCGAGCCCACACAAGTACCCCTTCAGCAAGCAGCATGCTAGGGGGTACTTAAATGCAGAAGTAGACAGGAGCGACGGCGGGAAACCCCAGAAGAGGATGATTGGGGCAAAACCATTACACAGAGCAGATAAGTATAACATGTTTGTTATTTAAAAAATCACTTTAACCGCTTGCCGACCGTCGCAAGTACATATACTGCGGCGGTCAGCCCCGGCCAGGCAAAGTGACGTATCGGTACGTCACTAGCCTTTGAGGCAATAGTGGGCGAGCGTACGCCGCCGGAGGCGCGCTCCTGCCCCGGCTCCTTCCCTAACAAGTCAGCGCGTGTGACCGGTGGACCCGATGTCCGCCGATCACTCGCGATCGTCCACTGTGAAGGGAGAAAGGCAGGCGGCTAATGTAAACAAAGCCGCCTGTCATTCTTCCCTGTGTAACAGCAGAGATCTAACTATGTAGGACCGTAGATCTCTGCTGTTACATGTAAAGCCACATCCCTGCACAGTTAGAAACAAGCCCCTAGGGACACACTTAACCCCTCCTTCCCCAGTAAAGTTAACCCCTTCCTTGCCAATGTCATTTTTACAGTAACAGTGCATATGTATAGCACTGATTACTGTAGTAATGTCACTGGTACCCCCAAAAGTGTCAAAAATGTCAGTCAAGGGTCCGATCTGTCCGCCGCAATGTCGCAGTCCCGCAAAAAAAAAAATCGCAGATCGCCGCCATTACTCATTAAAAAAAAAAAACAACAAAAATGGTAAAAATCTTTCCCTTAGTTAGTAAACGCAATAACTTTTGCGCAAACCAATCAAAATACGCTTATTGTGATTTTTTTTACCAAGCATATCTAGCAGAAAACAAATTGGCCAAAAATGTAAAAAAATTTGGATTTTTACATTTTTTTGGGGGGGAATTTCATATAAAAAAATGTGAAAAAATGTTGTTATTTTTGCAAAATTGTCGCTGTTTTTTTGGTTATAGCGCATGATCAAAAAATCGCACAGGTGATCAAATACCACCAAAAGAAAGCTCTGTTTGTGGGAAAAAAAGGATGTCAAATTAGTTTAGGTACAGCGTCGCATGACCGCGCCATGGTCCGTTAAAGTCACTCAGTGCTGAATCGCAAAATAGGCCCTGGTCAGGAAGGGGGTAAAATCTTCCGGGGCTTAAGTGGTTAAAGGAAGCCCCATAGGCACTGCAAAGCTGGGAGGATCAATTGGTAGTTAATATTACAATTTGTAAACCTTTAGACTCTGCTAGTATATTTTTTCAACTACATATGTTTTTACAAACATTATTTCAGGATTTACATATACTTTACATAATTTAAATTATTTAAAAGACATGCAATAAAAAATAAAAAAATTTATAAAAAATCAGTTTAAAAACACATGACCTCAAAATCACGAGGAACTTTTCATGTTCCCTGGTGAATATGTATATTTGTATTTGACTGTTGTTCATAACTTATATCTCTCAGTAAATTATGAAGACTCAAAACATAAAACACTAATGTCTCATAATAAGGAAACGGTATTATATAACCTGCAATTTAAGCTAAGCTCAGAGGAAATGATATTTTATTTTTACAGTGTAGTATAACACAAACACAGGTAGGATAAATTACACTGCTGGCGAGCCGAGCTGTTTGTCTGATTAGCAACGCTCATAAGAAACTCACAATATATCCTTGCCTCATTTGCATACTCGAGATTGCAGATTGTTTTATTAATGGCCGTCAGTGCGTCCCGCTTTTATTTTGAAAGCGCTGAAGAATTCGCTAGTGAAGTACGAAGAGGTCCTGAAGATGATATTACCTTCCCTATCTCAGAAGGGGGATTTCATATAATAAAATCAGTGTGACCGCACTAATGTGATATACCGTGTATTCCTATTGTGTCCTTTTTTCTCTGCATGAAATTTTATATTAGGCAGAACAAATCAACAATAACCACATACAGTATAATCAAGTGAGGACAATACAATCTTGGAATATGTACTGTGTATAATAAAAAAATTTGAGTAGAACTTTTTTAAAGCCCAACTAATCTTTTTAAAGTTAAAGCACAGATGAAGAGTTGGAAGTTAAAGTAAAGCTATGGGTGTTTTTGCATAGTTATATTTATCCAGCATGGACCAATGTACAAAGTATAGTATGTATGTGCCCAGGGCTGCTGAAAAGGCAGTACAGCCAGCCCTCTTGTACTGGGCACCATCAGTTCAAAAGGGGGGGCCGGGCAACTGCTGAGCAGGAGGGCCGGCAGTACTGTCTTATTGCAGCCACATGCGCTACTTCCATTTGTTTGTACGGACTCCTCTTTTCCCCCATTCCCCAGCAGCATTTTCTCTCCTTCTCTCCCATCGGCAGCTACTGTCAGGGCCGGTGCTTCCACTAGGCAAACTAGGCAGCCGCCTAGGGCGCATTGCCATCTAGGGGCGCAGCTGGTAGTCGGCACTCTCTCTCCCTCATGAATGATTATTGCGAGCTGAGGGGAGAGGGGCGGTAGGGGAGGAAGAAGGGACAGAGAAAGATGCCAGGTGTCTTGGGCAGTGGCGGAACTATCAGGCCCTGGCTTTCCACCACTGTTGGAGGGGCCCCAAAAGGCAGGAATGGAGCCCACCAGAGTGCTGCCTGCATGATGATCCTCTTCAGCTGGAGCTGAACGGCCTTAACCCCAGGCAGGAAGTGATTCTCTGCACTGAGCTGGTGGGCAGCCATTCATTTCACTGGGTTGGTATTAAGCAGGGAGTGGAGGAGAGCTGAACCTGAGCCAGAGCTCGGCACTGGAGGGCGGAACCTTTACTGGGGCAGAAGCGACGAGGCACCGGAATGGTCTGAGGAGGTTGGGGATGAAGGACATGCGGAGCTCTCTGACTGCTGCTTTTCCCTCCACCAGGAGCTGGTTGGAGCTGGGGTGAGCACTGTGGTCCAGGAGAGGAGCATCCTGGGAGAAGGAATCAGCAGGATCACTGGGAAGGAGGACAGAGTGGGGGCCACTCTCTTTATACCGCCCAGTTAGTGTCCCCAGAACAGGGGATTGGGGTCCCTGGGTGTTACATGGAGCATCCCTTGTATGAAAGGGAATCGGGGTCACCAGGTGTGCCATGGGGAATCAGAGTCACCAGGTGTGACACGGAGGATAGGGGTCACCAGGGGGTGTAACAGGAGTTTGGGGTCACCAGGCGTGCCATGAGGAATTGGGGTCCTTGGGTGTGCCATGGAGGATTGGGGTCCCCAAGTGTGACACGGAGGAACATCAGGGTCCCCAGGTGTGACATGGAGTAACATCAGGATCTTCAACTGTGACATGGAAAAACATCAGGGTCTGACATAGAGAAACATTGGGGTCACTGAGTATGACCGCATGACATGGAGGAACACGGAGGTCCCTGGGTGTGACATGGAGTAACATCAGGGTCAGTGGGTATGACAGCATGACATGGAGGAATATTGGGGTCCAAGGGTGTGACATGGAAAAACATCAAAGTCACTGGGTGTGACACAGAGGGACATTAGGGTCCCCAGGTGTGACATGGAGGAATATGGGGTTCACTGGGTATGAAAGCATAACATGGAGGAACCATCGGATCAGGGTCACTGGGTATGACATAGAGGAGTTTTTTTTTGGGGGGGGCGCAAGTAGCTGGTCTTGCCTAGGGCGTAAATTAGTCTAGCTTGGCCCTGGATCCCTCTGACCTTCACTGGAGTGGTCCCCTCTCTCTAGGCAGACCCCTAGGGGCAGTTTGCAGTACTTACAAACTGGGAATGCTTTCCTGAAACTGGACCCCCCTCATCTCCGCTGGTCCTCGGCACACCGGATCCTCTCTGCAGCTCAGCTCAGCCCTCTGTCCCCTCAGGCAAGCCGCCTGGGACACCCGATCCTGCTGACAGGAGGAGAGACAGCCGTACTCTCCCTAATGGGACTCTGCTTCCCGTCAAAGACGCTGCGTCATGCGTTCCCCTCAAACTTATACCCACTCCCAGAATGCTGTGCGGCAGAATCTGCCTTTCTGAGGTAGAAAAAGGCCTGAGTGCACCATTGGCTGGGTTTCCCCCACTGCCCAATGAGAACCCTCTCATGGAGCACAGTGGGGAGACTCCCCAGTCTCAACAGCTACACCTGGGAGACATGACAGCCCAGCTGAAATCATGGCCCTGCTGTTAGGCAGCCAGGGCCCACTATACTTTCGCTAGCACCTACTTTGTAGGATGCTACACAGGCTATTCCTAACTAAGCTTAAACGTGCTCCCACCCCCTTCTCAATTATATTCTAACTACCCTGTGACAGGAAGATGCATATACTTACCTATTCTGAAGGCACTCAATCCTTTCACATAATTTTCTCCCATCAGCAGGAGGAATAGCCAACAGCAGATGCCCCGCAGCAAGCCTAAGGGTAATGTTACCGCCCAGGCATCTCAGCCATTGTTGGTGATCTCTCCCCTTCCCTGAAGTCGGCCGCTGGGGAGATTATGAGACCCTGAGGATAGGTAAGTATAAGTATCTTCCTTTCACAGGGTAATTGGAATAGAATTTAGAAGTGGGGTGGAAGCAGGTTTAAGTTTATTTAGAAATATCCTGGAATTCCACTTTAAGGGTCCATTCACACTACCGTGACTTGTCAGCCTGACAAATCGCGGTCCGTCGCGGTCCATGCAGTGCTACAGGACCCGTTCTAATAGGAGTGATACAAGTCTCTCCGACTTAGAAAAAGGGTCCTGTACTACTTCGGGGCGACTTCTGAGCGACTTGCATAGACATTCATTATATGAAGTCCGTGCAAGTCGCGCCGAAGTCGCGGTGCACGGGACTTCACAAGTCGCCCCCGAAGTCGGAGCGACCTAATGTGAACCGAGACTAAAAGTACAACTGAAATGCCTTGTATATCCCCAGTGGCCCCTAGAGAGTGATCCGTTGAACTTCCCAACAAGTACTGAGGAATGATCAGCTGTAGGGAGACCAAAGGCAATGCTGGCGACTCATCTTTTGCCTTCTGCCATTTTTTTGGCACAGCTTCCAAGTTGATTTCCTCTTTAAGACGTTTCTTTACAGTTTGCATTCAAGTTACTATATTAAGATAGAGGCAATTTAAGATGAACTCTTTCCAAACACAAGCATACGACACAAATAATACTGTAGCCTACTCAGTTTTTATTTACTGCCTTCCTCTGGATTAGCAGCATGACAATTTGGCAGATGTTACATTCGATCAGCTCGTGTCTTTTTGTAACCTCATTAGTCTCGTATCACTGTTGCTGTACGTCACCAGATTTGTGTTTTTTCCCCAAAGACGTGTCGGCGTATATCAACATGGCGTGGATGAGGTAAATCCACAAAGCATGAAGCAGCAAGTAAATGAGGGTCCGTGAAGAGCCGTCCCGATCCACATGACAAGCCTGTCACTCTAAACCGATCAATGACAAGGTCTTGTGATTTCCGAAGTCGAGGTGACACTACACTTGTCAAGTTAGTCAATGATCTCCTGATATATCATCCAGTCTGAAATATTGTTCCCGATATTCGCAACATGAGGGTTTCCGAATCAACATTATGCTGAAATATCGTTATTTCTGTATATATGTAGCAAACGTGTGCAAATTCATTAAAAAGGCATGTGGAAATAAACTATGCATGTGTAAAAAGAAAAAGAAAAAGTGAATTCAAATTTAACTTACAGATCTGAAATAAAAAATAGGGAAATATTACGAAGAATGGGTATCAATTTCAACAGCAAACCAGAAATGTTTTCCAAAGTATAGATTTATTGAAAGCAGCTTTAAAGCGTAACTTCACTTTTGTTGAGAAAAAAAACATTCCCCTCTGTACACTGCAGGGATTTTAACAAACTTTGTTGCCGATTTCTACCTTTCATTATTCTGAAGATATCACTGTTTGTTCTTCTGTGCCTCTGCGCTGAGTGGGTCAAATGGGAGTGGTTTCATAATTATCTATCAGCTGTTGCAGCTGCAGGGCTCTAATGAGGAAAGCTGCTGGGCCTTCATGCCTTTAGACGTGTTCCTGTTGGGAGTATCTCACCAAAAATGACCTTTTTGTTGCAGGGGATGCCAGAAATCTGACTTGTATCTTAGGCAGTCTTCTGGGAAAATTGGTGAGCCAATCACACAAGCAGGAAATTATGTTTCTGGGGTGTGGTCAGTATACAGTACATTCTGTGTACAGAACACCTCCAGGTAGCCATATTGAATTGCATTGTGAGAAAATTACAACAGCAGATTGAAAAGGAAAGTTAGTGTAGCACCCTACAGGTAGGTGCTAGGTAAACGTATAGTGGGCCTTGTCTGCCTAACAGCAGGGCTGTGATTTATTAGTTAGGGTGTCATGGTTTCCAGGTGTGCCTGCTGAAGGGGGAGTCTCCCCACTGGCTCCTGTTAGAGGCTTCTCTTAGGGCGGTGGAGGAAACCCAATCAGGGGACACATCCAGGCTTGTAACTACCCCAGAAGGCAGATTGTGCTGCAAAGGATTCTGGGAGTGGGTATAAGTTTGGTGGTGGCGCATGACACAATGTCTTTGGCAGGAGCAGAGTCCCAGGAGGGAGAGAACAGCTGTCTCTCCTCCTGTCTGAGGAGGAGGATCTCGGGGTGTCGCCTGCAGATCCAGAGAGTGCTGAGCTAAGCTGAGGGGATCCGGTGTGACGAGAACCTGCGGAGAATCAAAGGGGTCCAGTCCCAGGAAAGCCTACACAGGTTGTGAGTACTGAGGATTGCCCCTGGGGGTCTACCTGAAGTTAGAGGGGACCACTACGGAAGAGGTTTGGGGATCCATTGCCAGCTAGTGGTGAAAGGGGTTACCTAGGTTGAGGACCGTGAAGTGACAGAGGGGGTACATAGTCAGTGGACCCTGAAGAGCTTAAAGTGTAAAGGGGGTGCCTGCGGTTTGGGCCCTGAAGTGTCAGTGCACAGTGAAAAGTGTGCCAGTTGAGAGTTGCAGCAGTACAGGAACTTACAAGGAGCTTTCTCCAGTGCAGTGCTGGAGGGAGCCATTCAGTGACTTTGAGCTATAGCAGTGTTACAAGTCAAGCAGTTCTACAGTCCTGGATCTTCTGGACTAAAGTCGAGGATCCAGCACACTTTTCAGTGATATACAGTGTTCAAGCGTCAGGAAGCGTTGGCTAGCATCGGCTGGCGTCAAGACAGCGCTAATATGCAAAAAGAGAGGATGCGGCACTTCCAAATGCAGGAAAATCCTGGAGTTTATTGCACATAAAATCATCCGACATAGACCATAGGACAACACACCATTCAGCAAACGCGTTTCATACGATAGTGCTTAATCATTGCTGTCAAGACAGCGCTAACAGGCATTTTTGACAGGAAAGTCCCACAATTGTATATAGTTGAGCCTAAAGGAGTATCCCACTCATTCCCTTCTCCCATCCCCTTAAATACAATAAAAAAACAAAACAAAGATGCCGGAGTTGTCAATGTCTCAGTGCTCACACCCAGGGTCGCAGCTCACAAGGGCTGGAGGGGTAACTGGTACCGATGGCAGACCCACATCAAGCCACAAGCCTGGAAAACCTGCTACATTTGGGGGCTCGTCTGGGATTTTGCCATTGGTTACTGGGCCAGTTGCCCCTGACAACGGCAAAAGAAAAAGTCCAAAAAGTACATTTTTGTGTCCGGAATTGCTATTTAAACGCCAGGCCGGGTGTGAGACTGCAACAGCGGGAGACAGGGAGAGTGGGTTGAAGTTGAAAGCCCACATGGAGGGATGCTTGTGGCAACGGAAGTGTTCCAGTAAAAGTTGTAAAGTGATTACGATTTTTTAAAATGGACTGGGAAATATATTCTTCTATCAGGAAATGGAAAGCAGGAGGCAAATATGTCCGGATGTATGAATGCTGCAACTGCTTAACAGTAAGAAGCCCCAGGGAGGGCAGTGATGGTGGCATTGGGAGTCCTGAGGAGGGCAGAGAAGAGGATGCCGGAGGTCCCAGTGTGGACAGTGAACATGGAGGCGGGGGGCACTGGGAAAGAGGTGCCAGGGGACTGGTGGTCCACCCAAACAGTAGGGACCTGGCCCTAGGTACCGCCGGTCAAGGCCATAATGGAATCCGCCCCTATAAGTATCCCCCAGCCTGTTAGGACTGAAGTTGCCCAGGTGTTTTCTTCCAGCACCAGCAGTGAGAGTGAGAAATGCCCTGTTAGAATGGATTCCTCATCCTTCTACAATCGACATGAAATACTGATCCGTGGAAGAAGATATGGATGACTGGGGATCCATCGAGGAGACCGAGTGGGTATGGGGATCAGAGACTGGAAGCAGCTCCCCAGGTCCCGAAGTTGTTGTACCCCTAGACCAGGAAGCTAAGGAGGCTATTGCAAGAGGGGAACTGGCCCAGAAATTGGGGTTCTGTGATGCCTATGTCGCAAGGGTCCCAGACCTCACCCCACCGGGGAATATTGCTAGGGCCAGGGACCAGAACACAGCCTATGAAGAGATGATTCAAAGAGTATACACCCCATTTTCTCCACCAGGGAGAGGTAACCGGAGAACCCTGCCCAGGTTATCTAGGATGCAGCGGTGGATGCAAAAGAAGGTGGCATTGGAGTATGGCTACGACTACCCTTATGCTCCCAGGTAAGTCATGCTCCTAGTAGAAAAGTTCAAAGACTGGTGGTGCGATGAACTTTACCTAGCACCTACCTGTAGGGTGCTACACTCACCCCACAACAAATGAGTCAGGTCCCTCTAACTCTGAGGCAGCTGCCTCCTATCAAACTCTGCCAAAAATCAGGAGTATCCCACAAACCTGGAGAAGGAGGAAAAGGGAAAAACGAATTTACAAATAAATTAGCATGAAAAAATATATCTTTACAATCTGCTGAACATGTATGATACACAGTTTAAGGTGCATGAAAACTGATGCACCCCCCATCAAATAAACTCACTTGGTGGGGAACAACAAAGAAAATACAACATCCTGACTATCTAACTCTAAGGTGGTCCCGCCTGTATAGAGAAAGGAAGCAAAAGTTAGTCAATCTCATCACATCACATAGGAATCGCATCACATATCTAACTAGCTGAACAGTTGAGTGGGAAGAACCTCCTTCAAAAATACAAGGGCGACCTTTCCACTCCCTCCCTGACTGACTTTGCCAACCAGTGTCTTGACACGCCGGGATCCTCCTTTAACTTGGAAGGACTTGTTCCCTAACACTAGCTGTCTAGACAGAGTCCTCCTTGTTGAAGTGAAACACAACGCCCTCTGCTGTCCCTTTGAGCACTTCAGTGAGGAAACAAGGCAGGTCATAGTCTCTCATGACCTACAGTCCTGCTGAGTCAGGGAAACATCATAGGGGTCCAGCAGAGCACCCCACACCAAAGTTCTTGGACACTCACAAACTTTGTAACTTGTAGCAACATCTTCATCTGTACAGACTGTGGATGAAGTCCCACACATCCATTTGTAATCCACAGAAGGCCCCGGCCCGATGGTCCAAAAGACCTAGCACACAATTAACTTCCCATAAGCCCCGGACCCGATGGTCCCAAAGGCGTGACATCACAGCACTTGACTTTGCAAAAAGGACCCTAGCCCGATGGCCCAAGGGGTCTGGTTGAACTCCTAATACTTTTCAACTTGGATTTAGCATCATATCATCTCAAAAAGTTTCCTTGGTCAGTTGTGGTAGCCAGCCGGCCACACAAAATGTTTTACTTTTTGGCTGCTCCTCAACTCCTCCTTACTTTCAAAGAACTCTGACAAACTCAGATGTAATACTCTGGGTGGGGCACTTGGACATACTCCCCTTGTTAATTTCTGACCCGGATGGACCAAGCATGTCTTGACCCGACCCAAACTGCTCCTTTAACCCTAGGAGCATGACTTCCCTGGGAGCATAAGGGTAGTCATAGCCATATTCCAATGCCACCTTCTTTTGCATCCTAGATAACCTGGGAAGGGTTCTCCAGTTACCTCTCCCTTGTGGAGAAAATGGGGAGTGCACTCTTTGGATCATCTCCTCATAGGCCGTGTTTTGGTCCCAGGCCCTAGAAATGTTCCCCGGTGGGGTGAGATCTGGGACCCTTGTGACATAGGCATCACAGAACCCCAATTTCTTGGTCAGTTCCCCTCTTTCAATAGCCTCCTGAGCCTCCCGGTCTAGGGGTACAACAACTTCGGGACCTGGGGAGGTGCTTCCAGTCTCTGATCCCCATACCCACTCGGTCTCCTCCATGGATCCCCAGTAATCCATACCTTCTTCCAAGGAGCCATGTTTCAAGTAGAAGGATGGGGAATCCACTCTGACAGGGCACTTTTCACACTTTTCACCCTCACTACTGGCGTTTAAAGAAGACACCTGGGCAACTTCTGTCTGGACAGGCTGGGGATTGCTTATAGGGGTGGATTCCGTTAGGGCCCTGACCGCAGGGCCGGACTGGCCTAGCGGGATACCGGGGAATTTCCCGGTGGGCCGCTTTAAGATGTGGCCGCTTTAAGATGTGGCCGCTTTAAGATGCGGCCGCTTTAATCATTTGACCGCGCCGCGGCCGCGCTATGATGGCCGCTGCAGCCCAGCCAGGCCCGGCCCCCGCTGCGCTCTAGTGACGGATCTTTCCTACTTCAGCCGCTATGAGCGGCATGACGTCACATGCAGGCGGCGGGAGCGGCTGTGTGAGACTGCGAGTGTGCGGCGGTGGATAATTCATCTGCCTGCATTGCAAGTAACTGCAAGAGGGTTACGGCGCCGATCCCGGACCCTCACACAGACGCCAGCCAGCAGCAGAATGATCGCAGCAGCCTGACTGAGACTGACCATGACTGAAGGAAGGAGCGGAGGCGGAGCGGAGCAGAGCCTGAGACATCCAACTGAGCCAGGCAAGAGTAAATGGGCTCGGGCCTGGGGGACCTGGACCTCTTGCATTTGGGGGGGGGCAGCAGCATATTTTAGGGCCCCTACTAGTACTAGTACTACAATGCTAACCAACTCCCCCTAATAAAATGCTGACCTGCCCCCCCCCTCATACAATGCTTATTTGCCATAACATCCCCCCCTGGGCCCCCCTCCACCTAATACAATGCTAACCCCCTCCCCCTAATAAAGTGACGACCTCCCCCTAATACAATGCTGTTTCCCCTCCCTCCCCCTAAATTTGGGGGGGGGGTCAGCATTGTATTAGGGGGAGGTCATCATTTTATTAGGGGGAGGGGGGTTAGCATTTTATTAGGGGGAGGGGGTTAGCATTGTATTAGGCAGAGGGGGGCCCAGGGGGGGATGGCATGGCAGATAAGCATTGTATGAGGGGGGGGCAGGTCAGCATTTTATTAGGGGGAGGGTGGGATCAGCATTGTATTAGGGCCCCTAATAATTCTGACATCTCCTGTACCGTGTCCGCACAGCCCCTGACCTCTCCTGTATAATGTCCGCACAGCCTCTGACATCTCCTGTACCATGTCCGCACAGCCCCTGACCTCTCCTGTACCATGTCCGCACATCCTATGACCATCTCCTGTACAATGTCCGCACAGCCTGTGACATCTCATGTACCATGTCCGCACAGCCTCTGACATCTCCTGTACCATGTCCGCACAGCCCCTGACATCTCCTGTACCATGTCCGCACTTTTACCACTTTTAACTAGAATTTGCTCTTTTATATATAAAGCCCTTTATGCTTTCATATCTGTCTTATCGATATTTAATACACTCTTCAAACTTGCTTTAAAATGCATGGTTTTCCCTTTTATGAAGAAGATAATAATGGCGTTATGCTGTTGGGCCGGTATAATAATGCTATGGGGCTGGTATGAAATTTTTTCCAGGGCTGAATTTTATTCCCAGTCCGGCCCTGCCTGACCGACGGTACTTCTGGCCAGGTACCTACTGTTTGGGTAGACACGAATCCCCTCCCTATGGAGCTCTGCGTCTGAACTCCCTTCCCGCAGACTGTAAGCCCACCAACTACAGGCAGGGCCTCCATCTGCATCATTACCCCGGAAGATGCCTCTTCCTGCTCCGTGGAGAAACTTTGACTCGTTCCCCGTAACCTCCTGAGTGAGGCCTGTCTCCCACATAACTGTAAGCTTCTTGGGACGGCCCTCTCTTTTCTCTGTCTTGAGCAGCAAATCACCACATTGCCCACATTGAACCCACGCCTGCACCCTCAGAGTTACAGTGGTACACTGGGGACATACCACTCCAAGGAACTCCCGAACTCCTCCGGTGCATATCATGAGTCCACTGTCCGGCACCATCCGGATTCCGGTATCCCAAACTAACGGGGGATCGGGCAGGTAGATCTGCTCTTGGCCCTGCTCCGCAGGGTTTTCGGCCATGGTGGCAGCCATAGCTGGAACACTCTTCACTCCTCTGGTGAACGACATGCCTCCTTCTCCTACACGTGTCTCCCGCACAGCCGCGCCAGGAGGAGGGGATATTAATAGGGTCCTCTGGGCCACTCCTGATTGGCCGGATGTTCCTGCGGTCTCCACCCATTCGCCATACTGGGTGGTTATTTCTCCCTCTGGGCAATCCTGCTCGTGGCACGCTTTCCTGCGGGGTACTGTAACTCTTCCCCTGCCATGCTGCAAACACTTGGGAAGTAGCTGCCAAGCGGAGTATATCACTTGCTAGATATACATACGCCCACCTTAATTGCACTAGGGTCTCCACTGTGCTTTTCCTGACTAAAGCCAGCTGTCCCTCCTTTCTCGGCAAGACCAACATCCCGCTACCGACTGCACGGTCAATACTCCTCTTCCTTGCTACACATGTGCAATCCTCATCTTCCATACTGGCTCCGGGACTAGCCCCACTGCCCATCTCGGCATGGCCGACTACTATCCCCACAGTATGCGTGCAGAAACTATACAGAATAAATGTCCCCCTGTTGAATGCACGGTCAACATTCTTCCACATAGCGTGCACTACCACCTGGTCCCTGGCACCTCTTTACCCATGCCCCTGGCCTCCATTTTCACTGTCCTCACTAGGACCTCCGGCGTCCAATTCTCTGTCCTCCCTTGGACCCTTGACGCCATCTTGACTGTCTACACCTGGAATCCTTATTATTAGGCAGTGGCTGCATTCATGCATCCTGAGACCTTTGCCTCCTGCTCTCCACTTTCTGACAGCAGAATACATCTCATAGTCCATATGAAAAATCTTGGTCACTTTACAGTCTCTTTGAGAGCATTTGCGCTGCCACATTGATTTTTTGCACTTTTTCTTGTGCCATTGCCAAAGGCAACTGGACCGGTAACTAATGGCAAAATCCCGGATGAGCCCCCAAATGTAGCAGGTTTTCCAGGCCTGTGGCCTGATGTGGATCTGCCATTGTTACCAGTTACCTTTCCAGCCCATGTGAGCTGTGGCCCTGGGTGTGAAGACTGAGACATGAACCACTCCGACATCTTTGTTTTGTTGTTTTATTGTAGATAAAGGGGATGGGAGAAGGGAATGAGTGGGATACTCCTTTAAGCTGCAACTATATACTCTTGGGACTTTGTTCCTGAAAAATGCCTGTGGGCGCTTCCTTGACGCCAGCCAGTGCCAGCCAACGCCCACTATCTCTGAGAACACTCTGTAACTTAAGAGAAGTGCTGAATCCTCGACTTGTAGTCCAGAAGATCCAGGACTGCGAAATTGTAAAACCCACGTTATACTGCAACAAGTCACTGAATACTACCCTCCTGCCTTGCTTTGGCTTGAGATAGTATGCTGTAGAATCCTGTCAAACTGTACATTCCAACTGGCACACACTGTACAATTCAGGGCCCATTAGTAGGTGCCCCCTTTAGCCTTGAACTCTTCAGGGGTTCACTGTCTATGCACCCCCTCTTTAACTTCAGGGTCCTCAACCTAGGTACCCCCTTTCAGCTAGCTATCACTGGATCCCAGAACCTCTTCCGGAGTGGTCCCCTCTGACTCTGGCAGACCCCCAGGGGCAATCCGCAGTACTCATGACCTGTGTAGGCTTTCATGTGACTGGACCCCTCTCACTCTCCACAGGTTCTCGGCACACCGGATCTCCTCAGCTCAACTCAGCACTCTCTGGATTCTCAGGCGACACCCCGAGACATCCTCTTCCCTCAGACAGGAGGAGAGACAGCCGCACTCTCCATCCTGGGACTCTGCTCCCGACAAAGACATGTGCAACCCCCAAACTTATACCCACTCCCAGAATCCTTTGCAGCACAATCTGCCTTCTGGGGTAGTTACAAGCCTGGATGTGTCCCCCGATTGGGTTTCCTCCACTGCCCTAATGAGAAGCCTCTCACAGGAGCCAGTGGGCACACTTGGAAACCATGACACCCTGACTAATAAACCACAGCCCTGCTGTTAGGCAGACAAGGCCCACTATACCTTTACCTAGCACCTACCTGTAGGGTGCTACACTTATAATAAAGCTTACCTATAGCTACTGTAAATATCTCCTAAACGTCCACCATTTAGGAGATATCTACCATATATGCTGATGACGTCATTGGCACATGTGCTCTGAAGGAACAACCACCCATGCCGTTTTTTCAGAGCCCAGCCCCGTGACCGGCGGCTCCCGTGCACATACGCGGCTCTGACCACTCACACAGCCAGGGTCCACGGAACCGGAAGGAAGACAGGTGAAGATGGATACGACCGCTAGCGGTGATGACAAGGGCTTCGTTTGCAGGTATGTTTAAAATAATGTGCTGGTATGCGATGCATACTAGCACATTATGCCTTTACTTTGTATGTCAGAAAGAAGAAAAAAAAAAAGAGACAGGGTTTACTTCTTCTTTAATTGGAATAGCGTACATAAAATGATTGAAGTTGTTTTAATAAATTACGTTTGAGACATACTGCAGTAGTGGAGCTCTACTCTTTCTTCCCATATATGAGCGAGTTGATCCATATCTGCAGAGGTGGAGATCTCTATATCGGAATAATTAACCCTGTGTGGTTAAACTGCTCAATTTCCAAACATGAGAATGTGAGGCAGTTAGATCTGGTCAGTTTAGTTCTATTTGGCAAGAGGCGATTGTTTCACAAGTGGTGTGGTATGGAAAACTCAACACTCTTGGAGGACTTTTAATTGCGCTGTGGCATACTTTGACATTCAGTTTTATGGACGTGTGTTATTAATTTCCTTCCATTTCTATTATTACTTGGGTGATTGTATTTATTCACGTCATGCTTGTGTCACATATCACATTGTCATTGTGTATTTATTACCATTATCACTGTTTGTGTTGTCAGCACGCACTGTTATTTTTTTGTGTGTATTTGATTGCTTTCACTTGATTGGATGATAGAAGCAGAGCTTATGCTCATTTACTAAGCTCTGGAGCAACTACACTTGCAGAGTGCAACTGCACTTTGCAAAGTGCCCAGTGTATTTGCCCTTAGTAAATCATCCCCAAAGGCTCCTGTAAATAGGCAACAGAGGGGGAGGGGCGGGGAGGGCAGAGATTCTGTGTGTGAGAAGATGGCATCTCTCCTGTTAGAGATCCAGCAGTGTAGAGATAGCTGTACTCCTAGGGTTCTGTAAAACAGTGGCAACTCTATTAATAAATGTATAGGGGGGGGGCACTTAAGATACCACACATAGGCGTGCGCACAGGGTGTGCCAGGTGTGCCTGGGCACACCCTAATCACCCCAAGTGCTGCAGATTCCCCCTGCTTAGACCCCTGATATTTCACCAAAGCCCCCTAACGGGGCTCATAAAAAAATTGTATAAAAATAATAAAAAAAATAAAATTGTAAATTATAAAAAATTTAATAATAAAAATGACAGACATCGTTCAATGCCCTACTGACACCAAACTCTGCCTTACTTACACCTCCATTGCTTTACTGACTCCGGCAGTGTATATACATATGCATATGTGTTTGAGCTTAGGGGTGCACACCCTAATGTAATAGGCTGTGCACACCTATGATACCACAGTCATAACTGGGGGGAGGCACTCATGATTTCCACCACAATATCATGCCACTGAAAAAACTAAATAAGTATATATATAAATAGGGTTACAAAATATGAGAGTAATGCAGTATGCAATAATACCTTTTTATTGTGCCAACCTAACACTTAAAAGACAAGCTTTGAAGAGATTTCCTTTCTTCCCCTGGTATTGCTTCAGACCTGAGAAAGAGGAAAATCTCTCAAAAGCTTTTCTCAATAGTTTAAAGAAATTCCAGCAGACAGTTACGCAGTAATAACCCCTAGTATTGGTGCCAGTTTATGCAGTAATAGTCCCTAGTATTGGTACCAGCTTACGCAGTAATGGCCCCTAGTATTGGTGCCAGTTTATTCAGTATTAGCACCTAGTATTGGTGCCAGTTTATGCAGTATTAGCACCTTGTATTGGTGTCAGTTTATGCAGTAATAGTCCCTAGTATTGGTACCAGCTTACGCAGTAATGGCCCCTAGTATTGGTGCCAGTTTATTCATTATTAGCACCTAGTATTGGTGCCAGTTTATTCAGTATTAGCACCTTGTATTGGTGTCAGTTTATGCAGTAATAGCTCCTAGTATTGGTGCTAGTATACGCAGTAATAACCCCTAGTATTGGTGCCAGTTTGTGCAGTAATAGCCCCTAGTATTGGTGCCATTTTATGCAGTAATAGCTCCAAGTATTGGTGCCAGTTTACGCAGTAATAGCTCCTAGTATTGGTGCCAGTTTACGCATTAATAACCCCTAGTATTGGTGCCAGTTTATGCAGTAATAGCTCCTAGTATTGGTGCCAGTTTACACATTAATAACCCCTAGTATTGGTGCCAGTATACACAGTAATAGCTCCTAGTATTGGTGCCAGTTTACGCAGTAATAAAGCCTAGTTTTATTGCCAGTTTATGCAGTAATAACCCCTAGTACTGGCGCCACTTTACGCAATAATAAAGCCTAGTATTGTTGCCAGTTTACGCAGTAATAAAGCCTAATATTGGAGCCAGTTTATGCAGTAATAAAGCCTAGTATTGATGCCAGTTTATGCAGTGATAAAGCCTAGTATTGGTGCCAGTTTACACAATAATAAAGCCTAGTATTGGTGCCAGTTTACGCAGTAATAAAGTGTAGTATTGATGTCATGCTGTCAACGTGGAGGAGGTAGGAAAGAATAGGATGACCTACCAACCACAGTGATGAAAGTGTTAAGGCCAGCCACGATAGTGGCAGTGGTCCTAATACTTTTATCAGCTTCATGAGAGATCTTTATGATTTCCCTGCGGGTCTCCTGATGCGCTACAGTACAGCCTACCTCTCCATCCGGGACTCCTTCCCTCTGCCACACACTGCGATGAAACAAAGGGGGAAGGCTGCTACAGCGCACCTCTCCATCCAGGACTCATGCCCCTACAGCAGGGGTGCCCAAGCTTTTGAGGAATGAGAACCACTTTAGCGACTTGGTAACTGGTCGCGGGCCAAAATGAGTGGGCAAATGACAGGTCTGTCCACTCAGCAAATGCAGGGTAGACACGGAATCCCCTTCTGTTTTTTTAAGTGGATCAGATTGAAGATAGGTGGGTGTAAACGGACACAAGTTCGTTTACATCTGCCGCTCTATAGAGGTGAATAGAGGGTCCGATTGGGTCCAAAAAAGACAGGCGGACCTGATTGGACTGATCGCGTGAAAGGGACCTAAGGCTGCTTTCACACGGATTCACTGTGGTTTACCTGAACCTCAACTGACCTCAATCTTCACTTCTTCCTCAGGATTCCTGCCGATATTGCTGGCTGCTGCTGTCCCCCAGGCTGGATATAGCTGGTTGCGGTTGCTGGCTGTCCTCCAGGGCTGGTACTGCTGGTGGGTACTGCTGGCTGGTACTGCTGGTGTGTACTGCTGGTGTGGGTACTGCTGGCAGGTACTCCTGGTAGGTACTGCTGGCTGGCACTGCTGGTGGGTACTGCTGGCTGGTATTGCTGGTGAGTACTGCTGGCTGGTACTGCTAGCTGGTACTGCTGGTGGGTACCGCTGGCTGGTACTGTTAGCTGGTACTGCTGGTGGGTACTGCTGGTGGGTACTTCTGGTGGGTCCAGCTGGCTGGTACTGCTGGTGAGTACTGCTGGTCGTACTGCTGGTGGGTACTGTTGGCTGCTACTGCAGGTGGATACTACTGACTGGTACTGCTGATGGGTACTGCAGGCTGGTACTGCTCACTGGTAATGCTGATGGGTACTGCTGGCTGGTACTGCTGGTGAGTACTGCTGGCTGGTACTGCTGGTGGGTACAGCTGGTGGGTACTGCTGGCTGGTACTGCTGGTGGGTACTGCTGGCGGGTACTGCTGGTGGGTACTCCTGGCTGGTACTGCTGGTGGGTACAGCTGGTGGGTACTGCTGGCTGGTATTGCTGGTGGGTACTGCTGGCTGGTACTGCTAGCTGGTACTGCTGGTGGGTACTGTTAGCTGATACTGCTGGTGGGTACTTCTGGTGGGTCCAGCTGGCTGGTACTGCTGGTGAGTACTGCTGGCTGGTACTGATGGTGGGTACTGCTGGCCGGTACTGCAGGTGGATACTACTGACTGGTACTGCTGGTGGGTACTGCAGGCTGGTACTGCAGGTGGATACTACTGACTGGTACTGCTGGGGGGTACTGCATGCTGGTACCGTGACTGGTAATGCTGATGGGTACTGCTGGCTGGTACTGCTGGTGGGTACAGCTGGTGGGTACAGCTGGCTGGTACTGCTGGTGGGTAATGCTGGCTCCTCTGAGACACCAACGGAGTATGGCGCTGGAGAAAGCATGTGGCTGCAGTAGAGAGCAGAGCCACTGCTTCCTGTATCTCTCTTGTGCCATGTCACAGACAGAGTGCATTTAGTATCCCTCCGCCTGCGACAGGAGCCGGAACTATATAGGAAGCAGCAGCTCCGCTTCCTCTAGTGCGGCTCCGTTATTTACACTGATGCTCGGGGGTGGCATGTCAGGAGCCCGCAATCTGGGCTTACCGACCCACCATCTCAGAGCAGGAGGCAGCCAGGATCCAGTTATGGGGGCACATGGGCACACAACAACATAATGTTGCGAGGGGGCCATGGCCCCCCTCTGACCCCCCCCCCCTTTAGTGACGCCAATGCCGTAAAACTGTCACATGTAAATGAAATTAATAACTGAATTCCTGGAGTTCAGTTTTAAGCAATCATGCAAAGGGCTCAATAAGGCGTGCAGTAAGGGGTGCAGTAAAAGCAGGTGGTTGGGCCAAAGGGGTTGATTTACTAAAGGCAAATAGACAGTGCACTCTGCAAGTGCAGTTGCTCCAGAGCTTAGTAAATGAGCAGAAGCTCTGCTGGCTTCAATCATCCAATCATGTGCAGGGAAAATAAAAATTATTTTTGCGTGCACATTTAGAAAGTTTTTTTTGTTTTTTAACCTAGGGATCAGAGAGAGCGGGTTGGGAAGGATAAGTTTATTTTATCCTGGAGCTGGGTTAAGCACCACACAATGACTTTTCCTTGGATAAAATGATGCCATTAGTCTGCTGCATGCAGGATGAAGCATTTCCTCATCCCCCCCCCCCCCCCCAATCAAAAGCAATCAGTGACAGTGGAAGCTTTTCTTGCTGTTGGGACATATTCAGGGTCATTAACCAGTCTAGGGGTGTACTTTTTTCTGATGCTTTAATAAAGCTTGGACTTGGATAAGTAGAGGTTAATGGTAAGATACTCCAGTAACCCTTAGCAATGGTCTGGAGGCATACCTCCCAACATTTGAATTTCGGAATGAGGGATACTTAAAGAGGAACAAAACCTGCGGCAAACTGTGGGTGTGGCCAATCGCTTAGCAGTGGGAGGGGCTTAAGGGATGGGGTAAACAAAACCCAGACTTCCTAGTACCCATAAAATAAGCTTTGATTGCTCAGCATACCTTAAAGAAGAACTTCATTAAAATAGTCAGAGACTGCATAGCAACCAGCAACTGTTGAGACAATGAAGACTTTGGTGAGAAGTATATAATGTACAGTATTGTGTATATAGTGCAGGAGTGTGTAATGTACAGGGGACAGGAGTGTGTAATGTACAGAATGCAGGAAACAGGAGTATGTAATGTACAGAGTACAGGGGACAGAAATGTGTAATGTACAGAATACATGGGACAAGACCGTGTAATGTACAGGGAACAGGAGTATGTAATGTACAAAATACAGGGGACAGGAGTGTGTAATGTACAGAATGCAGGAGACAGGAGTATGTATTGTACAGAATGCAGGGGTCGGACTCCGTCCACCCCCCCACCAGCTCTATCCACCCCAAATGCCCACCTCAGCTCCATCCATCCCTCCCAGCTCTATACACCCCAAATGTCCACCCCAGCTCCATCCATCCATCCCCCACCAGCTCTATACACCCCAAATGCCCACCCCAGCTCCATAACCCCCCCCCCAGCTCCATACACCCCAAATGCCCACCCCCCCAGCTTCATACACCCCCCCTAGCTACATCCCTCCCCCAGCTCCATCCACTCCCCCAGCTACACCCCCCCTCAGCTACATTCACCCCCTTCCCAACCTCCCATCCCAGCTCTATCCATCCCAAACACCCACCCCAGCTCCATATACCCTAAATGCCCAACAAAGCTCCATCTGCCCCCAGCGCCATCCACCCCCTCCAGCTCCATACACCCCAAATGCCCACCCCAGCTCCATCCACCCCCCCCCAGCTACATCCCTCCCCCAGCTCCATACACCCCCCCAGCTCCATACACCCCAAATGCCCACCCCAGCTCCATACACCCCTCCCCTAGCTACATCCCTCCCTCAGCTCCATCCACCCCCCCCCAGCTACATTCACCCCCTTCCCAACCTCCCATCCCAGCTCTATCCATCCCACCCAAACACCCACCCCAGCTCCATATACCCCAAATACCTAACAAAGCTCCATCTACCCCCCAGCTCCATACACCCCAAATGCCCACCCCAGCTCCATACACCCCCCCGGCTAAATCCCTCCCCCAGGTCCATCCACCACCCCCCAGCTACATCCCTCCCACAGCTCCATCCACCCCAAATGTCCCCCCCGGCTACATCCCTCCCCCAGGTCCATCCACCCCCCAGCTCCATACACCCCCCCCCAGCTACATCCCTCCCCCAGCTCCATCCACCCCAAATGCCCATCCCAGCTCCATACCCCCCCCCCCCCCGGCTATCTTCCTCTGTGGAGAGTCCAAGCAAAGTCATTTCACAATTGAGTGGTGAAAGGACTTCACTATAGGGTGATGAAAGGACAGTCCCCGGATTGAGGACACTGTCCCCGGTTCAAGTCTGTCCCTGGTTTTGTCCCCAGATTCAGGGCTGGATTAATGTAGACAGGGCATCCAATGCTAGCTGTGAAACAGCCTGGTGGCTCAGATGCAGACGCCCCCCGCTGGACGATCTCAGTGCCTCGCCTGCTGCTTTTCAGTGGAGGAGAGGCAGAGCCAAAACTTGACTGTGTGGAGGGCTGAGAATGGGAGGTGAGCAGATGGGGGGGGGGGTCTGTTTGTAGACAGGTGAGGGTAGTGGGGGAGCAGGGGTCAGAGCTGATGCAGCTTCATGGAGAGATGGAGAGTTTAGCTGTTGTGGGGGAAGGGCTAAGAGGTGGCTGCAGAGATAATCTGTGAAAAAAAGGTTGCAGAGGTGAGCTATGGATGTGGGGGCAGAAGTGTCCTCTGTGCATAGCAAACCTCTGAACCCTGTACTCTATGCCTAACATCCTCCTGTATATTATGTAGTCCTGTGCCCAGCGCTCTGTGTATTATGCAGTTCTGTGCCCAGCACTCAGTGTATTATGCAGTCCTGTGCCCAGCGTTCTTTGTATTATGTAGTCCTGTGCCCAGCGTTCTGTGTATTATGCAGTCCTGTTTCCAGTGCTCTGTGTACTATGTAGTCATGTACCCATCGCTCTGTTTATTATGCAGTCCTGTACCCTGCACTCTGTGTATTATATAGTCCTATGCCCAGCGTTCTGTGTACTATGTAGTCCTGTACCCAGCGCTCTGTTTATTATGCAGTCCTGTACCCAGCGCTCTGTGTATTATGTAGTCCTATGCCCAGCGTTCTGTGTACTATGAAGTCTTGTACCCAGCGCTCTGTTTATTATGCAGTCCTGTACCCAGCTCTCTGGGTATTATGTAGTCCTGTGCTTAGCACTCTGTGTATTATGTAGTCCTGTGCCCATTGCTGTGTGTATTATGCAGTCCTGTACCCAGCGCTCTGTGTATTATGTAGTCCTATGCCCAGTGTTCTGTGTACTATGTAGTCCTGTACCCAGCGCTCTGTTTATTATGCAGTCCTGTACCCAGCGCTCTGTGTATTATGTAGTCCTATGCCCAGCGTTCTGTGTACTATGAAGTCTTGTACCCAGCGCTCTGTTTATTATGCAGTCCTGTACCCAGCGCTCTAGGTATTATGTAGTCCTGTGCTTAGCACTCTGTGTATTATGTAGTCCTGTGCCCAGCACTCTGTGTATTATGTAGTCCTGTTCCCATTGCTCTGTGTATTATGTAGTCCTGTACCCAGCGCGCTGTGTATTATGTAGTCCTGTGCCCAGTGCTCTGTGTATTATGTAGTCCTGTGCTCATCGCTCTGTATATTATGCAGTCCTGTACCCAGTGCGCTGTGTATTATGTAATCCTGTGCCCAGTGCTCTGTGTATTATGCAGTCCTGTGCCATTTGCCAAAAAATAAATATTTCCCTGGATTTCATTTTAAAAATCTGGTCACCTTATTTCACTAGGAATTAGACTAAGCTCTTCTGGACAGAGGACACAATGGGGTTGATTTACTAAAGGAAAATAGACTGTGCACTTTGCAAAAGAAGTTGCTCCAGAGCTTAGTAAATAAGTAGAGGTTCTGCTGATTTTCATCATCCAATCATGTGCAAGCAAATATGCAGTTTGTTTTATTTTCCTTGCACATAATTGAGTATTCTTTGCAAAGTGAAGCTTTACCTCATTTGCTAAGCTCTTGGGCAACTGCACTTGCAGAATGCAACCACACTTTGCAAATTGTACAGTCTATTTGCCTTTAGTAAATCAACCCCAATGTCCTCTTTAAACCCACAGACTCTAGCACACGAGGGATGGCCATGGCACACAGTCTCTAGGATCATTCTCACCAGTCTCTACCCAGATAGCAAGAAATTGCACTGCAAGTTTAAAAAAAGACCTGCTAAGCTATTGCTAGACTTGCCAGGCTTCAAATGTTTGTTGCACAATTGCAGCAAATCCGCATTGCATGACTCCAGATCAACTTTCTTTGCAAACATTCTGCAAGTCTGTTGCAAGTTCTGGTTTCAGTTATGTTGTGCAATACTAGTCATCCCACAATAGGGGTCACTGTGGCTGATTTTTCATGCTGTAGACTTGCAGAGTTCTTGCTGTAGACTCACCACTGCAACGTGCTCTTGCTAGAGTCTTGCCATGCAAATTTGCTACAAATTGTAAAAATGTCAACTAAAACTTGTTCTTCAAGTGCTTTGCAAGTGTACAACTTGTCAGTGAAAATGTGCAGCAAGTTAACAGATTTACAATTCAACACTGCCACAAATTTGTGGCACGTTATCCTTGCTGTCTGGGTACTCACAAATGTCCTTCCAATATTCTCACGGCACTTTCACCCTGTGATCCCAGACAAGATCCTCAGGCGACAGTCCCTAAGTCAGCTATCAGCAAAGCAGGTATCTAGGACGCTCACCCGAGGACTCGACACCCCACAGGCTGTGTGATCTCCTTCTCAGGAAAAAGACCAGGCTGCTCTCAGTCTTAGAGTATTTATACAGGCTCCCAGTCACCATCTGGGCACCTCTCCCCAGGAATTGGCCATGAATTTATGTATGAATATTCAGACTCTTCCCAAGAATAAAGTCATTATTAAGATTTTGGATAAAGTAATTATAATTAGTTCTGGCCCTTTAAATAATGCTTTCTGTCTACAAATTAGTGTTACTTATATAGCCATTGATTCAAAAAAATCATCTTAAAATCCTCTCTGTTGTATGTCGTGATGTGTTCTTAGAAATTGTTTTTATGCCATATTGTTTTTTATGGTATATTGTTTTTTCCATATCATATGGCTGTGTGCAATATATTATCATGCCAATTGTTCACTGCAATCATAGAGTTCATTCTCCAAAGCGTTAAATCCATGGAGACACACTGCCGCAGTCCTGCCCATAAATAGCCCACTATCATGGCGTCTTTATGGCCTGAAGAAGGAGCGCATGCTCCGACAACGCGTCGCTGCTACATCCTTTACTGCATCCAGGAAGTGACATCATCTCCTCCCTGCCATTGTGTTCCACAGACTGGGAAATGCCGGAAACCAACGACGCTGACATCCACCAAAGCCTGACAGACAACCTCGTCCCTTTTGAGCTCCCCCGGACAATGCTGCTGCGGACTTCTTTCACTAGGGCCATGAGCTACATGCCTGTTTTCATACTACATTTGTGAGTAGTTCCTTGTTTCTATTGTAAATAAACATTTTCTAACAAGCTACACTTAGAAGATGCCTGTGCTTCTCCTTGTGTTTTATCTATAACTGCTTCTTGTTTTACACAGAGCTCCCTCAGTGAGATACACCTGGACTAATTATGATATTTGAACCATTCTTATTTTCTTAGCACTGTCCTCGTAGGGCTTGCTGTGTGATGACTTGTTGGGCCTCCTCTGAATACCAGCAAACAGTCACTTAGGGTACAGTTCACACATTCATCCTTACTCCCAATCGTTCTTTGCTAAATGAACAGTCCAAGGGTTTGGGCTGCTAGTATTTATTGTGGAACTTGGATGGGAGAAGGGAATAGTGGGATACTCCAACTGGAACTATTTACATTAAATAAGGACAACTCTCACTTGGCCTCACCAGATTGCTTGTGGAAGTAGTCACACTGCTTTAACAATACTGTCACTTGTATGATCTGTCGCTCTCTCTCCAGCAATAGACTTGGTGATCTACATTCTCGTCAGGACACTCTTTAGCATCTTCTTTACTGACACCCGTCCACTGACTAGTCTAGCTGCAGGAGTGGCCCCCTCAGGTCAGGCCCTTTGACACAGATCTGTACTCACTGTATGCAGAATCAGATTCTTTCTAGTGTCTCTCTTCCAGTCAGCTCTGCAGGACCTGTGGGTTCAGTTCCTCTCTATCTTTTCAGGCCATCAGGTCGAATACCTGAGGCCGCATGGCACCTCTACAGAGAAGGGGCAGCCGCCCCTCCACCTGGGACTCTGCTCTCCAGCTGAAAGAACAATATCTCTCCTGCGCTCAAGTGGTATGCGGGAAGGTGAATCTTCTAGGCGGTTTTATGACACAAATGAAGTGGTCTTGCTGTCCCCCTCAGGACCAAGGTTATCTAAAAGGCACTACAAGAAAACAACAAGAGAAGGGCCACCGGCGATTTTGGCTCTGAGGAAGAGGGTCCTCCCTCGAAACACGTAAGCCACATCAGGTTTTGAGGACGCCATCACGCTATCCAGCAGTAGAGAAGTGTCCTGGAAGCGAGCGGTGCCCATTTCCTATATGCTTGTTCATATGCTACATTAGTCAGTATATTGTACGCTACCCTTCTTTGATTTTAATAAACTTTTAAGTGGTAATGCACAAGGTCGGTGCGCCCTTCTCTTGTTGTTCTCCAGCTGAAAGACCCCATGCACACGTGCTCCCGACATTTATACAGTATCCCAGCATGCACCGAGGCACTTTCCTTTACCAATCCCCAGGGCTGTACCAAATGCCTGTGCACTCATTTGTCAGGTTTCCTCCCATGGTCCAATATGCCTCCCTATTGGACCAGTGTGAAACACTCTGCAGACAGACAAAGTTGCACCTGAGCACAATGAGCAGGCCTCACTAGCAGATCCTGCTCTCTGGTTGGCAGAGAACAATATAGATTTATCTGAAATCCCTCTGGTAAGCAGAAAGGATTCAAAACTATACTCTCTCTCTAGCACCTACCTAGGAGGGTGCTACATCTATGCACAATTTTTATGAGTTTTTTTCTTTTGAACCTTAATAACCTGGTTCCTCTATATATCTTTTTCTACTGTGTACATTTCTGTGTCCCACTTTGTGCCAAGAATCATCCCTTTTCTATATGTAGCAACCTCCTAGGTAGGTGCTACAGAGTGAGTATAGTTTTTGGCTCTGTCTGCCTATCAGAGGAGCAGCAGGTAAATTCTATATTCTCTCTGCTTAACAGGGAGTAGGATCTGTAAGTTAGGTCTGCTCAGTGTGCTTAGTGTGTGATTCATATGGTCTGAGGGAGTGTCTCCACTGTGCGTAATGGGGAGGCACATTGGACAGTGGAGGAAACTTGGCCAATGATGACACAAGCTTTGATACAGCCCCAGGGATTGGCACAGATGGCTGTCTCAGTGCATTGTGGGGTGTGGTATAAAAAGCCAGGGGGCACGTGTGCATGGGGTCTTTGGTGGGAAGCAGAGCCTCCTCTTCTGAAGTGGTTGGTGCGTGGTTACAGGCAGTCAGCCTGGTGAGCCAGAGGTGTGGAGCTGAGACCAGGGGTCCAGGAGAGCTGACTAGAGGAGTCAAGGCACTATGAGAATCTGTAAAGCAGTATAGTGAGTACAGAGGATCTTACCTAAAGGTCTGCCCAGGAAGTGCAGCGCAAAATGAAACAGTGACAACTTATATGTATACACATATAAAAATGAATGAAATGAGAACAAAAGTTCATAAAGGTGAGTCCCAAGTGGGGAAAGCAAAACATCCAAGTTCAAAGGTGACGGTAGACTGTGAAAAAATCCCTTCACCAGAGAAGAACAGTGAATGCGCTCACCGGAGAGTATGGACCCAATTTACCCTATAGCAAATGGATCATAAAGGCTGGTTACACTGGATATCCCCAAAGGTAGCTGGATCACCCGATGTTTCCAGAAGGTGGTCAGAGCGTCTCATATATGGATGCCAAGGAGTCCCGCACGGTTGTACATAAAGGGATAAGCCAGACAATACCAACATAGTGTAAAACCGCGTTTCATCATAACAAGCATATTCATAGGAAGTTGCCAAGTTGGCAACTTCCTATAATTATGTCTGTTATGATGAAACGCGTCAGTAACGTCAGAATTGCCTTTTAAATTTGTATTTCCTGCAATGTTTCTATTGGATGCTTGTACGTGTATCTCTGTTTCTTTTAATACATTTTAAGCAGTTTTATACTATGTCGGTATTGTTTGACTTATCGCTTTATGTATAACCGTGAGGGACTCCTTGGCATCCGTATATGACCACCTTCTGGAAACATCCGGTGATCCAGCTACCTTTGGGGATTTTCAGTGTAACCAGCCTTTATGACCCATTTGCTATAGGGTAAATTGGGTCCATACCCTCTGGTGAGCGCATTTACTGTTCTTCTCTGGAGTGGGGATTTTTTTCACAGTCTACCGTCACCTATGAACTTGGATGTTTTGCTTTCTCCACTTGGGACTCACCTTTATGAACTTTTGTTCTCATTTCATTAATTTTTATATGTGTATACATATAAGTTGTCACTGTTTCATTTAGCGCTGCACTTATTTTATATTTTAGTGTAGTCAGTGGATGGGTGTCAGCTGGAGGAAAAGGGGTACTAGGTGAGTGCCCTGAAGAGAAATAAGGAACATTTACCTCAGATTCATCCAGTGGCAAGATGAAGTAGCGGCCTTGCTGCATCCTTAAGTTAGAAGCCCTCAGAATTGTGAATAGTTCAAGCCAGTGTTGCCAACCCGTCACATTAACCACTCTACTACCGCTCACGGTAATAGTACTGCGGCAGAGTGGCTCGTTCCCGTCCAGTCACGTAGTATTAACGTGACTGGACTCCTCCCCTTCTGGGCGGCGCTTGCGCGCCGCCGGAGGCTCGCTCCCGCTGTTTTCATTCACAGCGGGAGTCGGGCCAGGGGAGGAGCAGCGGCGATCGCCGCTGCTCTTACCCGATCGTCGGGGATCGAGTCTGGAGATCCGCCCGCTGTGTGTAAACACAGCGGGCGGATCTCCATAGTGACAGGGAGTGACAGATCGGACTGTTCAGCATAGCTGGACATCCGATCTGTCCATGAATCACATAGTCACCTCCCCCCCTACACGTCAGTAAGCACCAGGCATACATTAACCCCTCCCTCTCCAATAAAATTAACCCCTTCCCTGCCAGTGTCATTTTTACAGTAACAGTGCATATATATAGCACTGATTACTGCAGTAATGTCACTGGTACCCCCAAAAGTGTCAAAAATGTCAGTCAGGGGTCCGGTCTGTCCGCCGCAATGTCGCAGTCCCGCAAAAAAAATCGCAGATCGCCGCCATTACGCGTTAAAAAGAAAACACCAAAAATGACAGAAATCTTTCCCTTTGTTAGTAAACGCAATAACTTTTGCGCAAACCAATCAAAATACGCTTATTGCGATTTTTTTTACCAAACATATGTAGCATAAAACAAATTGGCCAAAAACTTTTAAAAAAATTGGTTTTTACATCTTTTTTGGGGGGAATTTCATATAAAAAAATGTGAAAAATATTGTTATTTTTTCAAAATAAACGCTCTTTTTTTGTTTATAGCGCAAAAAGTAAAAATCGCACAGGTGATCAAATACCACCAAAAGAAAGCTCTGTTTGTGGGAGAAAAAGGACGTAAATTTCGTTTGGGTACGGCGTCGCACGACCGCGCAATTGTCAGTTGAAGTCGCACAGCGCCGAATCGCAAAAAGTGGCCTGGACGGAAGACAGCAAAATCCTCCGGTTGTAAAGTGGTTAAAAATCACTGACACGACACCCAAAATTTACTGGTAGAGCAAATTTTTTACTGCCATTTTCAAAAACGTACAAAATTAAATTTTTAAGTGCAAATTTCAGTATTTATGCTGCAAACAAATACAATATGCAATTAACAGTGTGATTTGGGGGAGATTTCAAGGTAAAATAATGTTTATGTTATTTTTGATATAGTAAGAGCCATAGCGGGTTAATATAACAGCCCATCATTTTTGGCACCTGCAGTGGTGGTTATAGAAAATAATCACACGCATCACATCACACCCCTGTTAAAATAATCCCATTTTGTTGAGTTGAGACAGATGCAAGGCCCCCTTTACATGAAAGTTACCTCTTACATCAGAGTCTTCCCCAGTTGCATCAGCATCCTATACACTGGTTGTTAGTGGGGAGCCCCAATAACATCCCCTCTTAGGTACACTGGTTGTCAATAGCCCCAGTAACATCACCCTTAGTAAGTGGCCCTCTACTGGGGCTCCCTATCGACAACCAGTGTAAGAGGGGATGTCACTGGGGCTCCCCACTGACAACCAATGTAAGGGGGGATGTTACTGGGGCTCCCCACTGACAACCAGTGTTAGGGGGATGTTACTAGGGCTCCCCACTGACACAGTAACATCCCCTCTTACACTGGTTGTGTGAGTAGACCCAGCTTTTTGGGATGGAAGTAAACAGGACAAAAATAGAGACTGAATCTCCCTAGTCTGGGTCACAGGCAGCAATAAACAGTCTTTAACATATCAACTGGCAAAAAGAATGCATTTTTACAAAATGGCAAGAAAGAATGTACTTTCTTCTTACAACAAAGAATGTACTTTCTACCTTACAGCAGTGGACAATGAGACAGGTGTCCCCATGTGAAGGTTTTTCTTTACCTCCTGTTCCACTGACAACTGCAATTTTGTAAATTTGACACATTTAACATAGTGCGAACGTTCCTAACAGTGACAAATAACTGCTTTGAAAAGCAATCAAAGTTACGTTTTTGCTAAGACACATTTAGCAGCTCTTGTGGAGACAGTTATGCCCATAATTTTTAATGTAAACAGTAATCCTTGTTTGAAAAAAAAAAAAAAAACAGAACAAAATATTCCTGTTTTCTAAAATGTGTTGTACATCTGAAAGACATCAAGTGGATTTTCTTCTGCAGTCAGTCATTTTTCCTCCACCACCACTACATCTTTGTCCTTACCAGCAGCAGCAGAAGACACACCCAATGGCTTATATTTAAAGCGTCAACCTTGTGGTCATACATTGTGACATCAACCTTTTCAATCATGCGTTGAGTAATCTTTCCTGGGCCACTTTTTACTGATAGCAGTCCTTCCAACATTGGAGTGGAAAGTTTGTTCCTATGATCAGTTTTCAATAACTTTACAGATGAAAACACACGTTCTACCTCAGCTGTCCCATGGGGAAGGGAAAGTAGAATTTTTGCAAATTCTACTTTCAATTTTTGGGAATTTAGGTATTTTCAGACTGTCTGCATCGATACTACAGCTTTGTCCTAGCTTTGTGAGTCTCAGGATTATCACTAAAATCTGTCACTTGGTATTCAATAAATTCAGTATGCAGTGCATCAAACTCAGACCAGGGAACAACTTGTGGAAAATGCTTGGCAAGTTCTATAATATCTTCAGAATTTACAGTAGACCTGTTTAATGGTTTTAGTAAAGCCAACAGCTGAATAATTCAGTTTCCAATGGGCATTCATTTTTTAATTGCAGTTACAGCTCTTGTGTAAAATGTAGTTACTTGCACCATAAACTGTTGAACAGCTGACAAGTCATCTACTGTAGATAAATGTTCCCTTGTTTGGTATCCAATAAATATGCCATCTGTCGATTTGAAGTTTGCATTATTAGTGTGGTCAAACTGAATCAGTGCATCATTTTGAATGGAAACCATCAGGTCTGGCTTAATAAAGTAGCCCATAAGACTTTTCAGCAGTTGGCAGTACTTAAAGTACAAGTCAGGTAACATAGTTGAATTGCTCTGCAAAATTGTATTGAACTGTGTGAAATGTGGCAAAACTGCTTGAATAAATAAAAAGTAGCACTTAGTGATAGGATCCTGTAGCTTAATGTTTATTCTGTCCACAGTTACTAAGCGATCAGTATCATCACTTGACTGAAAATAACTTAACAAGGCATCATATTGATTCAAAATGCGGTTGACGCAATCAAGCATTGAAAGCCAGCTGGTAGAATAAAGCTGTAGAATCTTTAGACAATCTGCAGCTACAAATTCCTGAAATTCATGATACAACTGTAAACGTTTACAACTATGTGCAAAGTGACTATGTATGTCTCTGCAAAGTTGCTCAACAGTTTTTGGTATGGCTTTACAGGCATCTGCAGCACACAGGGCAGCAACATGATAGGTGCAGTGAAAAATATAAGGCTGCTCTACTTTGAAGCGGGATAGTACAGATTTTCTAGGACCAACCATGACACTTGCACCATCTGTACCAAGAGCCATTACATTTTTTAGGGGTATACCATCTTCCAGAAAAGATTGTTTAATCTTCCCAAAAATAGCATCAGCAGTTGCTTCAGTGAGATCAAGGAGGCGGTAGAACTGGTATTGGGTTCTACCAGCTTCCTCATCAAAATAAATGACAACTATTGCCATTTTTTTGGTTGTTGATATGTCAGTCGTTTCATCAATTGTTAATGAAAAGTGACAATATGCAAGCCTTTTGCACAACTCCTCTTTGAGACACTTGCCAATGACATTCTTAACCAACATGGAACCTTTAGTTCGCTTACAATTGATGGATTTTGCTATTTTTGAGTCTGGAAACCAGTGAGTGACATTATCAGTAAGATCATCTAACAACCATAATGGCAAATTTTTTTGTGCAAGAAAATTTACCATTTGTAGCTTTGATTCAGAAGTCCTTTTCTTAATAGCCAACACCGCTGTATCTTGCAGTGGCGTTATTTTTGCAAAACTAACAATGCCAGTGCTGGCTTGCCTAGCTGCAGCAATAGCCTTGTGTTTTGAATTCTGGCAATGACTGCTTATGTCACGAACACCACCATATCCAATGCTAAAACTTTTTTTTCACCACAGACACCTTGCATTTTGTTTTGATTCAGCATCTGCTCTTAACCAGTATTTGAATTGAACATTTGTCAGCCAAGAAGCAATAAAGGAACTAAGCCTAACTTTGTGAGGTTTCTTTGCATTAGGGGGTGGTGCCTCTTCCACGTCTAAAGAGAAACCGCAGAGTGCAACCTGACCAACACAGGCCCTGAAAGGTATTAATTACAAGGTGAGATAGCACATAAAAACTTCCCTGTGTGCTGCAGATGCCTGCCTGAGAAAACCAACTAAAAGCTGTTCATGCCAACAGATCACAGGAACTTAGGTAAAGTTTAATAGCACAGTTAATAGCACTGAGAGAGGCATCACAACATGTGAAGTTCTGTAGGTAGGACTAGGAGGTGAGGTGTCTAAAAAAAAAAAAAAAAAACATGTCTATGTGTTGCCCATTTTCCTTAAAATGTGTGTGGTGTTTGTATAATCCAAAAAAGACTCACAGTTTAGGAGATCATTTTCTTTAATCTGGTGCTGGTGGTGTCAGCTATACAGCCATAGCTTGCTTTCTTCTCAATATGTTGAATTCTATGGGAGCGAAAGAAAAGACCTCAACAAAAATTGCTTGGTGTGTAAACCTAACAAATTTAAAGAGTCTTTAATTGGCATGCACTTAACAGAAGATAGCGTTGGAGTCAATAGCAGAGGACAGAGGTCACGTGGTGGATGTGAGTTCAGGAAAATCAACCTATATAGAAAACATGAAGGAGAAAACCTAAAATGAGACATCACAATAGCAACTAAATGCTAAAAAAACAAAACCAAAACTAAATAGTGTACTTACCATGAAGATGTAGCTGTAGTGTATGGTGAGGAGAGTTTGTAGCCTTGGAATTTAAGGCAGGCTAGCTAGAAGGAGCAGGCTGGTCCAAGAAGACGGATAGCTGGAAGGAGCAGACTGATCCAAGATGGATAGTGTAGCAAAATGTACCTATATATCAGGAGGAACAAAACCTTAGATGAGCATATAGCTTCTGACCTAATGATAACAAACACGCACAAAACAAAGTTTACTTACTGTATAATGTAGCTGTGGTCTTTGCAGGCAGGTAGCCCTGTGCTCAGGGCATGAACTTGGTGGTCCAAGACGGTCACGGATGGCTGGAAGGAGGAGCAGGCTGGTCCAAGAAGACGGATGGCTGGACGGAGCAGGCTGTTCCAAGACGGATAGTGTAGCAAAATGTACCTATATACCAGGAGGAACAAAACCTTAGATGAACATATAGCACCTGACCTAATGATAACAAAACCCACAAAACAAGGTTTACTTACTGTAATATTTAGCTGTGGTATTTGCAGGCGGGTAGTCCTGTGCTCAGGGCATGAACTTGGTGGTCCAAGACCGTCGGATGGCTGGAAGGAGGAGCAGGCTGGTCCAAGAAGACGGATGGCTGGAAGGAGCAGGCTGGTCCAAGAAGACGGATGGCTGGAAGGAGCAGGCTGGTCCAAGAAGACGGATGGCTGGAAGGAGCAGCCTGGTCCAAGATGGATAGTCTAGCAAAATGTACCTATATAAAACCAGGAGGAACAAAACCTTAAATGAGTATATAGCACCTGACCTAATGATAAAAAACACACAAAACAAGGTGTACTTACTGTAATATGCAGCTGTGGAATTTGCAGGCAGGTAGCCCTTGAACTTGGTGGTCCAAGACGGATGGCTGGAAGGAGCAGGCTGGTCCAAGACAGATTGGTGGAAGGAGCAGGGCAGGCTGGTCCAAGACAGATGGCTGGAGCCTAGAAGGAGCAGGCTGGTTCAAGAAGACAGATGGCTGGAAGGAGCAGGCTGGTAAAATAAGACGGATGGCTGGAAGAAGCAGGCTGGTACAATAAACTGGATGGATTGGCTGGAGGAAGGAGCAGGCTGGTCCAAGACAGATAGTCTAGCAAAATGTACCTATATAAAACCAAGAGGAACACAACCTTACATGAGCATATAGCACCTGACTTGACCTATTTGATTTTTAGGACCAAAAAAGCACATACAATTTTTTTTTTTTAACAGTGGGGTGCACAAATGCAAAGTAAATGACTCATAGGTGATGAGGAAGGTTATTACGGTTAGGTGTTAGTAACTCTGTGCTGGCCCTCTCGCCTGTGACTAGGTAGGGTAACCCAGGCTCAGGCTGGGTTAAAAAAAGTGACTGTTCATTCACCCCACACCGGGGTGCCGGGGGGGGGGGGACCCTCTCTGGCTAATAAGGCTACAGTAACTCTGTGCTGGCCCTGGCTGGCCTGGGTAACCCTGGGTTAAAAAAAGTGACTATTGTTCACCACCAATCACCACCACTCACCACACCACAACACCAGGGGGGGGGGGGGGGAGGCCCTCTCTGGTTAGGCTACAGTACTGGCTAGCCTAGTTAGTAGTACTACTTAATAACTCTGTGCTGGGCCTAGTAGTCAGCCGTGGCCTGGATAACCAAAAAATTGTGACACTGACACACTCACTAGTAACTCTGTGCTGTGCTGGGCCTGGTCAGCTCTAGAGATGTATAGAACTGTTCGCCGGCGAACAGTTCCCGGCGAACTTCGCATGTTCGCGTTCGCCGCTGCGGGCGAACATATGCGATGTTCGGTCCGCCTCCTATACATCATCATTGAGGCAAACTTTGACCCTGAACATCACAGTCAGCAGACACATTCCAGGCCAATCAGCATACCTCCCTCCCACACCCTCCCACCTCCTATAAATAAGCAAGGGCAGCATCCATTTTAGATCATTTCTGTGTTACTGAGAGCAGGGAAAGTGCTGGTGCTGCTGCTGCTGTTATAGCTAGGGACAGTTCCCAGTCTTGTTAGCCAGTGTTCTTGGTACACTCCTGCTGTAAGGACAGCACCCCAAAAAGCCCTTCCTAGGGCTGGTATTTGAGGTTTTTTTTGGATATATATATATATATATATATATATATATATATATATATTGTCCCCAAAAGCCCTTTTGAGGGCTGGTATTTGTGTAATTTTTTTAGTTGTTCTGTGAGATATATATATATATATATATATCTATTGTCCCCAAAAGCCCTTTTGAGGGCTGGTATTTGTGTAATTTTTTTGGTTCTGTGATATATATATATATATATATATATATATATATATATTGTCCCCAAAAGCCCCTTTGAGGGCTGGTATTTGAGTATTTTTTTAATATAAATATATATATATATATATATATATATATATATATATATATATATATATATGTATATATAT